>NC_069502.1:592923029-593223029 GCF_027579735.1 Bombina bombina
AAGCAAACACTACTGAGGTATCTTCTTACATAAAACCAAACCTCACATAAATCCCCCTAATACTAAAAATACATACATAAATTCACCTTACCTTAAAATGATTTATTTTGCAATTAAACCAAAAAGAAAAAGCATACCTGTCCTACCAGCTTTCACTTCCCTCAAAACGTTTTCATAACATACTTCTTCAGTATCATGGAGCTGTTGAGTCTACAAAAGAGAAACAAATAAAAAAACACTGTATTAATCACATTTGAAGAGTTCATGTTTTATTGTTATATTGGATTTAATGTATACTTAATTTTAATTATTATTATTTTTTTGCAATAAGTCAATGAGGTGATTGTGACTTAGCATTGATTCTAGTGACTAGTTGCACAAAATCCTTCTGTTTCATGCAGCTGTAAGACATTTTTTATGGATCAGTTCTTTATACTTTTAGTCTGTGTTTGATCTATGTACTGTGGATTTAGTAATTTAGATACACTGCAGACATAGTCCATCTAAAAATGATATATGTGCAGAAAATGTTATATAATGATGCGCCACCATTTTATACAAAACTTTTACTTTACATAATTTCAAGTGCCACTTGTTAAAGACCTCTACAACTCACTTCTGTAATGGTGTTCTTAGGTACAGAAATACAAGAAAACTGGAACATAAAATATTAACAAAACCAGGGACTATTATGTTATAACACCCAAAGGATCTTGTAATCACTCACATAGCTTGTTTAGTGAGAAAAGAAAACAATATTTCAACAGGACACAAGTCCAAATAAAAAAAGGACAAGTCCCTTCTCTTGCATGCCAGTGCATTACCCTATTATCTGGCAGTCAGAGTAACCTCAAATGATGGCTACTTATAGAATACAAAAGAAGTATATATCTATAGCTTTGCTCAAATCCCTGGATAGTTTTAACCAGTGAGACCCCATTGACTGTTCAAAACTCATCACTCCTCTATTTAAAACCTTAGAGCCTTTTTGGAGTTATTTTCTAGTTTGTTTCTCTCTGTTATTAATGGCTAGGGCAAATAATGAGAGATGTTATTGATACAAAGACTATGACAAAACATTGTTACCAAATGTAACTGAAGCACACTGTTGCACATTGGGAATCAATAAGACTAATCTAGAGAGCTGTCTTCCAGACAACCCTGGTCTTAGGACAGATACTTAAGTCCCTAACCACAAACAACATCTAGACTAAGGCCTAGATTTGGGAGGTTTTTTGGCGTTAGCCGTGAAAACCAGCGTTAGAGGCTCCTAACGCTGGTTTTAGGCTACCGCCGGTATTTGGAGTCACTCAAAATAGGGTCTAACGCTCACTTTTCAGCCGCGACTTTTCCATACCGCAGATCCCCTTACGTCAATTGCGTATCCTATCTTTTCAATGGGATTTTTCTAACTCCGGTATTTAGAGTTGTGTCTGAAGTGAGCGTTAGACATCTAACGAACAAAACTCCAGCCGCAGGAAAAATGTCAGTAGTTAAGAGCTTTCTGGGCTAACGCCGGTTTATAAAGCTCTTAACTACTGTGCTCTAAAGTACACTAACACCCATAAACTACCTATGTACCCCTAAACCGAGGTCCCCCCACATCGCAGACACTCGAATAATTTTTTTAACCCCTAATCTGCCGACCGCCACCTACGTTATCCTTATGTACCCCTAATCTGCTGCCCCTAACACCGCCGACCCCTGTATTATATTTATTAACCCCTAACCTGCCCCCCACAACGTCACCTCCACCTACCTACACTTATTAACCCCCTAATCTGCCCGACCGCAAAGTGCCTGCCACCTGCGTTATCCTTATGTACCCCCAATCAGCCAATCAGATTGAGCTCGCATTCTATTGGCTGATCGGAACAGCCAATAGATTGCGAGCTCAATCGATTGGGCTGATTGAATCAGCCAATCGGATTGAACTTGAATCTGATTGGCTGATTCCATCAGCCAATCAGAATTTTCCTACCTTAATTCCGATTGGCTGATAGAATCCTATCAGCCAATCGGAATTCGAGGGACGCCATCTTGGATGACGTCCCTTAAAGGAAACCGTCATTCGTCGTTAGTCCGTCGGGCCAGCAGGATGTTCCGCGTCGGAGGTCTGCAAGATGGATCCGGAAGAAAGAAGATTGAGATGCCGTTAATAGAAGACTTCATCCGGATCATGGACCTCTTCAGCTCCCGCTTGGATGAAGACTTCATCCGGATCATGGACCCTCTTCAGCCCCCGCTTGGGCTTGGATTAGGACATCGGAGGAGCTCTTCAGGACGGATCGGTGAACCTGGTATGGTGAAGACAAGGTAGGAAGATCTTCAGGGGCTTAGTGTTAGGTTTATTTAAGGGGGGTTTGGGTTAGATTAGGGGTATGTGGGTGGTGGGGTTGTAATGTTGGGGGGCTTGGGTATTGTATGTTTTTTTTTACAGGCAAAAGAGCTGAACTTCTTGGGGCATGCCCCGCAAAGGGCCCTGTTCAGGGCTGGTAAGGTTAAAAGAGCTTTTTAACTTTAGTTATTAGAATAGGGAAGGGCATTTTGTTATTTTGGGGGGCTTTGTTATTTTATTAGGGGGCTTAGAGTAGGTGTAATTAGTTTAAAATTGTTGTAATATTTTTCTGATGCTTGTAAATATTTTTTTATTTTTTGTAACTTAGTTCTTTTTATTTTTTGTTACTTTAGCAAGTTTATTTAATTGTATTTATTTGTAGGAATTGTTATTTAATTAATTTATTGATAGTGTAGTGTTAGGTTAATTGTAGGTAATTGTAGGTAGTTTAATTTAATTAATTTATTGATAGTATAGTGTTAGTTTTAATTGTAACTTAGGTTAGGATTCTTTTACAGGTAAATTTGTAATTATTTTAACTATTTTAGCTATTAAATAGTTCTTAACTATTTAATAGCTATTGTACCTGGTTAAAATAAATACAAAGTTACCTGTAAAATAAATATTAATCCTAAAATAGCTATAATATAATAATAATTTATATTGTAGCTATATTAGGATTTATTTTACAGGTAAGTATTTAGATTTAAATAGGAATATTTTTTTTAATAAGAGATAATTAATTTTGTATAGATTTAAAATTATATTTAACTTAGGGGGGTGTTAGTGTTAGGGGTAGACTTAGCTTTAGGGTGTTAATACATTTATTAGAATAGCGGTGAGCTCACCGGTCGGCAGATTAGGGGTTAATAATTGAAGTTAGGTGTCGGCAATGTTAGGGAGGGCAGATTAGGGGTTAATACTATTTATTATAGGGTTAGTGAGGCGGATTAGGGGTTAATAACTTTATTATAGTAGCGCTCAGGTCCGCTCGGCAGATTAGGGGTTAATAAGTGTAGACAGGTGGAAGGCGACGTTGTGGGTGGCAGATTAGGGGTTAATAAAATATAATATAGGGGGTCGGCGATGTTAGGGAACCAGATTAGGGGTACATAGGGATAATGTAAGTAGCGGCGGTTTACGGAGCGGAAGATTAGGGGTTAATAATAATATGCAGGGGACAGTGATAGCGGGGGGCGGCAGATTAGGGGTTAATAAGTGTAAGGTTAAGGGTGTTTAGACTCGGGGTACATGTTAGAGTGTTAAGTGCAGACGTAGGAAGGGTTTACCGCATAGCAAACAATGGGGCTGCGTTAGGAGCTGAACGCGGCTTTTTTGCAGGTGTTAGGTTTTTTTTTCAGCTCAAACAGCCCCATGTTTCCCTATGGGGGAATCGTGCACGAGCACGTTTTTGAGGCTGGCCGTGTCCGTAAGCAACTCTGGTATCGAGAGTTGAAGCTGCGTTTAAAAATGCTCTACGCTCCTTTTTTGGAGCCTAACGCAGCCATTCTGTGGACTCTCAATACCAGAGTTATTTTTATGGTGCGGCCAGGAAAAAAGCCGGCGTTAGTTTTTCGGGTCGTTACCGACAAAACTCCAAATCTAGCCGTAAGTGTTTCTGTTCATCATCCTTTTTTATTCAAACAAGTGGGTAAATGATAGCTATAATTTAGTGAGAATCAGAAACTGTTAACTTTATTCAGGGGAAAAACTATATATATATATATATATATAATATATAAATATATATATGATATATATATATATATATATATATATATATATATATATAAGGAAACCACACTCACTGGGTCTATATATATATTGTCTATCTGGTGCAACTGTCAGCAAGAAAATTCCTAAGTAAGAAACCCCAACATTTGACTTCCATGTAAAACTATACAACTTCCCAATTTACTCCTCTTATATAATTTGCTTCATTCTCTTGGAATCATTTGTTGAGAAAGCATAACCTAGGTAGGCTAAGGTTCAGAAATGCACTACTGAGAGCTAGCTGGTGGTGGTGTGGTGGCTACATATAAATGCCCCTTTCATTGGCTTACACAATTTGTTCACCTAGCTCCCAGGTAGTACATTGCTGCTTGTTTAACAAAATATATAAAGAGAATTAAAGGTATAGGAAAGTCAGAATTAAACTTGCATGATTCAGATAGAGCATGTAATTTTAAGACACTTTTAAATCCACTTCTATTTTCAAATGTGCTTTGTTCTCTTGGTAACCCTTGTTGAAACAGAATATGTACATATCCTATGCTAGTTGGAGCTGCTTCTAATTGGTGCCTACACACTTTTGTCTTTTGTGATTGGTTAACTAGGTGTGTTCATATTGCTGCCAGTAGTGTATTGATGTTCCTTCAGCAAAGGATAACAAGAGAACAAAGCAAATTGGATAATGAAAGTAAAATGGAAAGTTGTTTAACCCCTTAACGACCGAAGATGTACAGGGTAAGTCCTACAAAAAAACATAATTTATGTAAGAACTTACCTGATAAATTAATTTCTTTCATATTAGCAAGAGTCCATGAGCTAGTGACGTATGGGATATACATTCCTACCAGGAGGGGCAAAGTTTCCCAAACCTCAAAATGCCTACAAATACACCCCTCACCACACCCACAAATCAGTTTAAACGAATAGCCAAGAAGTGGGGTGATAAGAAAAAAGTGCGAAAGCATATAAAATAAGGAATTGGAATAATTGTGCTTTATACAAAAATATCATAACCACCTCAAAAAAGGTGGGCCTCATGGACTCTTGCTAATATGAAAGAAATGAATTTATCAGGTAAGTTCTTACATAAATTATGTTTTCTTTCATGTAATTAGCAAGAGTCCATGAGCTAGTGACGTATGGGATAATGAATACCCAAGATGTGGATCTTCCACGCAAGAGTCACTAGAGAGGGAGGGATAAAATAAAGACAGCCAATTCCGCTGAAAAATAATCCACACCCAAAATAAAGTTTAAATCTTATCATGAAAAAAACTGAAAATATAAGCAGAAGAATCAAACTGAAACAGCTGCCTGAAGTACGTTTTCTACCAAAACCTGCTTCAGAAGAAGAAAAACACATCAAAATGGTAGAATTTAGTAAAGTATGCAAAGAAGACCAAGTTGCTGCTTTGCAAATCTGATCAACCGAAGCTTCATTCCTAAATGCCCAGGAAGTAGAGACTGACCTAGTCGAATGAGCCTGTAATCCTTTGAGGCGGAGTTTCTACCCGACTCGACATAAGCATGATGAATCAAGGATTTTAACCAAGATGCCAAAGAAATGGCAGAAGCCTTTTGACCTTTCCTAGAACCAGAAAAGATAACAAATAGACTAGAAGTCTTTCGGAAATCTTTAGTAGCTTCAACATAATATTTCAAAGCTCTAACTACATCCAAAGAATGCAACGATCTTACCTTAGAATTCTTAGGATTAGGACACAACGAAGGAACACAATTCCTCTACTAATGTTGTTAGAATTCACAACCTTAGGTAAAAAATTAAATGAAAACCGCCTTATCCTGATGAAAAATCAGAAAAGGAGACTCACAAAGAAAGAGCAGATAATTCAGAAACTCTTCCTAGCAGAAGAGATGCCAAAAGAAACAAAAATACTTTCCAAGAAAGTAATTTAATATCCAGCGAATGCATAGGTTCAAACGGAGGAGCTTGAAGAGCCCCCAGAACCAAATTCAAACTCCAAGGAGGAGAAATTAGACTTAATGACAGGTTTTTATACGAACCAAAGCCTGTACAAAACAATGAATATCAGGAAGATTAGCAATCTTTCTGCGAAAAATGACAGAAAGAGCAGAGATATTGTCCTTTCAAGGAACTTGCTAGACAAACCTTTATCCAAACCATCCTGAAGAAACTGTAAAATTCTAGGAATTCTAAAAGAATGCCAAGAAAAATGATGAGAAAGACACCAAGAAATGTAAGTCTATCAGACTCGATAATATATCTTCCTAGACACAGATTTACGAGCCTGTAACATAGTATTAATGACGGAGTCAGAGAAACCTCTATGACTGAGAATCAAGCGTTCAATCTCCATACCTTCAAATTTAAGGATTTGAGATCCTGATGGAAAAAAGGACCTTGCGATAGAAGGTCTGGTCTTAACGGAAGAGTCCGACGGTTGGCAAGTAGCCATCCAAACAAGATCTTGCATACCAAAACCTGTGAGGCCATGCTGGAGCCACCAGCAGAACAGATGAACACTCCTTTAGAATCTTGGAAATCACTCTTGGAAGAAGAGCTAGAGGCAGAAAGATATAGGCAGGATGATACTTCCAAGGAAGTGACAATGCATCCACTGCTTCCGCCTGAGGATCCCTGGATCTGGACAGATACCTGGGAAGCTTCTTGTTTAGATGAGAAGCATTCAGATCTATTTCTGGAAAGTCCCCACATTTGAACATTCTGAAGAAATACCTCTGGGTGAAGAGGGACCATTCGCCCGGATGTAATGTTTGGCGACTGAGATAATCCGTTTCCCAATCGTCTATACCTGGGATATGAACCGCAGAAATTAGACAGGAGCTGGATTCCGCCCATACAAGTATTCAAGATACTTCTTTCATAGCCAGAGGACTGTGAGTCCCTCCTTGATGATTGACATATGCCACGGTTGTGACATTGTCTGTCTGAAAAACAAATGAGACGACTCTCTCTTTAGAAGAGGCCACGACTGAAGAGCTCTGGAAATCGCACGGAGTTCCAAAATGTTGATTGGTAATCTTGCTCCTGAGATTCCCAAACCCCTTGTTGCTTCAGAGACCCCCATACAGCTCCCCAACCTGTCCAGACTTGCATCTGTTGAGATCACAGTCCAGGTAGGAAGAACAAAAGAAGCCCCCTGAACTAAACGATGGATGGCGGTCCACCACGTTAGAGAGTGTCGTACAATCGGTTTTAATAAAGATATTAATTGTGATATCTTTGTATAATCCTGCACCACTGGTTCAGCATACAGAGCTGAAGAGGTTGCATGTGAAAACGAGCAAAGGGATCGCGTCCGATGCAGCAGTCATAAGACCTAGAATTTCCATGCATAAGGCTACCGAAGGGGAATGATTGAGACTGAAGGTTTCGACAAGCTGAAACCAATTTTTAGATGTCTCTTTTCCGTTAGAGACAGAGTCATGGACACTGAATCTATCTGGGAAACCTAAAAAGGTTACCCTATGTCTGAGGAATCAACAAACTCTTTGGTAAATTAATCCTCCAACCACATTCTCGAAGAAACGATACAGTCGATTCGTATGAGATTCTGCTAAATGTGAAGACTGAGCAAGTACCAAGATATCGTCCAAATAAGGAAATACCACAATACCCTTTTCTCTGATTACAGAAAGAAGGGCACCGAGAACCTTTGTAAAAATCCTTGGAGCTGTTGCTAAGGCCAAACGCAGAGCCACAAACTGGTAATGCTTGTCTAGAAAAGAGAATCTCAGAAACTGATAGTGATCTGGATGAATCGGAATATGCAGATATGCATCTTGTAAATCTATTGTGGACATATAATGCCCTTGCTGAACAAAAGGCAGAATAGTCCTTATAGTTACCATTTTGAATGTTGGTATCCTTACATAACGATTCAATATTTTTAAATCCAGAACTGGTCTGAAGGAATTCTCCTTCTTTGGTACAATGAAGAGATTTGAGTAAAACCCCAACCCCTGTTCCAAAACTGGAACTGGCACAATTACTCCAGCCAACTCTAGATCTGAAACACATTTCAGAAATGCTTGAGCCTTCACTGGATTTATTGGGACACAAGAAAGAAAAAATCTTCTTGCAGGAGGCCTTATCTTGAAGCCTAATTCTGTACCCTTGAGAAACAATATGCTGAATCCAAAGATGGTGAATCGAATTGATCCAAATTTCTTTGAAAAAACGTAATCTGCCCCCTACCAGCTGAGCTGGAGATGGAGGGCCGCACCTTCATGTGGACCTTGTGGAGCTGGGTCTTTGGCTTCCTAAAAGGCTTGGATTTATTCCAGACTGGAGATGGTTTCCAAACTGATACTGCTCCTGTAGGGGAAGGATCAGGTTTTTGTTCCTTATTGTGACGAAAGGAACAAAAACGATTAGCATGACCAAATTTTACTTAGATTTTTATCCTGTGGTAAAAAAGTTCCTTTCCCCCCAGTAACAGTTGAAATAATAGAATCCAACTGTGAACCAAACAATTTATTACCTTGGAAAGAAAGGGAAAGGCAAAAGTTGACTTAGAAGACATATCAGCATTTCCAAGTTTTAGGCCATAAAGCTCTTCTAGCTAAAATAGCTAAAGACATTACCTGACATCAACCCTAATGATATCAAGATGGCATCACAAATAAAGTTATTAGCATGTTGAAGAAGATTAACAATGCTATGAGTATTATGATCTGTTACTTGTTGTGCTAAAAGCTTCCAACCAGAAAGTTGAAGCTGCAGGCAACATCCGCCAAAGATATAGCAGGTCTAAGAAGATTACCTGAACATAAGTAAGCTTTTCTAGAAAGGATTCAATTTTCCTATCTAAAGGATCCTTAAAGGAGAGTACTATCTGCCGTAGGAATAGTATTAAGGTTTAGCAAGAGTGGAGATACCCCCATCAACCTTAGCGATTTTGTCCCAAAACGCTAATCTGTCAGATGGCACAGGATATAATTGCTTAAACCGTTAGAAGGATAAATGAATTACCCAAATTATTCAATTACCCTAGAAATTACTTCAGAAATAGCATCAGGGACGGGAAAAACCTCTGGAATAACTACAGGAGGTTTAAAAACTGTATTCAAATGTTAGATTTAGTATCAAGAGGACCAGATTCCTCTATTTCTAATGCAATTAAGACTTCTTTAAGTAAAGAACGAATAAATTCCATTTAATAAATATGAAGATTTATCAGTATCAACCTCTGAAACAGATCCTCTGAACCAGAAAAATCATTATCAGAATCAGAATGATGATGTTCATTTAAATATTCATCTGAAAAATGAGAAGTTTTAAAAGACTTTTTTTACGTTTACTAGAAGGGGGAATAACAGACATAGCCTTCTTAATAGATTTAGAAACAAAATCTCTTATGTTAACAGGAACACCCTGAATATTAGATGTTGATGGAACAGCAACAGGTAAAGGGAACATTACTAGAGGAAATCTTATCGTGCATTAAACAAGTTTGTCATGACATTCATTACAAACAACAGCTGGAGGAACAGTTACCAATAAGTTTACAACAAAAACACTTATCTTTGGTAGATCCAGCATCAGGCAGCAATTTTCCAGAAGTATCTTCTGATTCAGGTCAATCTGAGACATCTTGCAATATGTAATAGAAAAAACAACATAATAAAGCTAAATTGATCAAATTCCTTAAATGACAGTTTCAGGAATGGTAAAAAATGCCAATGAACAAGCTTCTAGCAAGCAGAAGCAAATAAACAATGAGACTTAAATAATGTGCAGACAATAATTGACGCCCAGATTTTTTAGCGCCAAAAAAAGACGCCCACATTATTTGGCGCCTAAAATGCTTTAAGCGCCAAAAATGACGCCACATTCGGTGACGCCGACATTTTTGGGCGCAAAAACGTCAAAAAAATGACGCAACTTCCAGCGACAGGCATGACGCCGGAAATGACAAAGAAAAATTTTTGCGCCAAAAAAGTCAGCGCCAAGAATGACGCAGTAAAATGAAGCATTTTCAGCCCCCTCGAGCCTAACAGCCCACAGGAAAAAAAAGTCAAATTTTAAAGGTAAGAAAAATTGATTATTCAAATGCATTATCCCAAATAATGAAACTGACTGTCTGAAATAAGGAATGTTGAACATCCTGAATCAAGGCAAATAAATGTTTAAACACATATATATTTAGAACTTTATATAAAAGTGCCCAACCATAGCTTAGAGTGTCACAAAAATAAGACTTACTTTCCCAGGACACTCATCTACATGTAGTAGAAAGCCAAGCCAGTACTGGAAACGAGAATCAGTAGAGGTAATGGTATATATAAGAGTATATCGTCGATCTGAAAGGGGAGGTAAGAGATGAATCTCTACGACCGATAACAGAGAACTATGAAATAGACCCCGAAGAAGGAGATCATTGAATTCAAATTAGGCAATACTCTCTTCACATCCCTCCTGACATTCACTGCACACTGAGAGGAAAAAACCAGGCTCCAGCCTGCTGCGAAGCGCATATCAACGAAGAATCTAGCACAAACTTACTTCACCACCTCCATGGAGGCAAAGTTTGTAAAAGACTATTATAGCTATTTTAGGATTAATATTTATTTTACAGGCAACTTTGTAATTATTTTAACCAGGTACAATAGCTATTAAATAGTTAAGAACTATTTAATAGTTACCTAGTTAAAATAATTACAAAGTTGCCTGTAAAATAAATATTAATCCTAAAATAGCTACAATATAATTATAATTTATATTGTAGCTATATTAGGATTATTTTACAGGTAAGTATTAGCTTTAAATAGGAATAAGTTATTTAATAAGAGTTAATTTATTTCGTTAGATGTAAATTATATTTAAGTTAGGTGGGGGTGTTAGAGTTAGGGTTAGACTTAGCTTTAGGGGTTAATACATTTATTAGAATAGCGGTGAGCTCCGGTCGGCAGATTAGGGGTTAATAATTGAAGTTAGGTGTCGGCGATGTTAGGATGGGCAGATTAGGGGTTAATACTATTTTAAGATAGGGTTAGTGAGGCGGATTAGGGGTTAATACATTTATTATAGTAGCGCTCAGGTCCGCTCGGCAGATTAGGGGTTAATAAGTGTAGGTAGGTGTCGGCGACGTTGTGGGGGGCAGATTAGGGGTTAATAAATATAACATAGGGGTCGGCGATGTTAGGGGGCAGCAGATTAGGGGTACATAGGGATAACGTAGGTGGCGGCGATTTGCGGTCGGAAGTTTAAGGGGTTAATTATTTTAAGAAGCTTGCGGCGACGTTGGTGGGGGGCAAGTTAGGGGATAATAAATAAATATAGGGGTCGGCGGGGTTAGGGGCAGCAGATTAGGGGGTACATAAGTATAACGTAGGTGGCGGTCGGCAGATTAGGGGTTAAAAATTTTAATCGAGTGTCGGCGATGTGGGGGGACCTCGGTTTAGGGGTACATAGGTAGTTTATGGGTGTAGTGTACTTTAGGGTACAGTAGTTAAGAGCTTTATACGAAACCGGCGTTAGCCAGAAAGCTCTTAACTCCTGCTATTTTCAGGCGGCTGGAATCTTGTCGTTAGAGCTCTAACGCTCACTGCAGAAACGACTCTAAATACCAGCGTTAGAAAGATCCATTGAAAAGATAGGCTACGCAAATGGCGTAGGGGGATCTGCGGTAAGGAAAAGTCGCGGCTGAAAAGTGAGCGTTAGACCCTTTAATCACTGACTCCAAATACCAGCTGGGCGGGCCAAAACCAGCGTTAGGAGCCTCTAACGCTGGTTTTGACGGCTACCGCCGAACTCTAAAGTCTAGGCCTAAGGGATTAAAATTGTATGTTCTACCCAAATAATGAAAGAAATTTTGGGGATTTCTGTCCCTTTAAGAAAATTTGATAACTGAAGGTAAATTGGGAAAGATGTTTAAAATTGGATGCTCTGTCTGAATCAAGAGTGGAGGGGGGGGGGGGGTAATGTCCCTTTAAAGAGACATTATACACTAGATTTTCTTTGCATAAATGTTTTGTGGATTATCCATTTATATAGCCTATACATCTTTTTTCTTCTTTTTTTTTTAAATAGTTTTGCTTATTTTTAAATAACATTACGCTGATTTTTAGACTCCTGACCAAAAATTGGTGTATACTGTCCCTTTAAGCAAGTGTGTCCTAAAGTAATTGAAACTCTCATGGTGGAATAATCTTTGTGCTGGAAGAAAACACAATTTATGCTTACCTGATAAATTTATTTCTCTTGTGGTGTATCCAGTCCACGGATCATCCATTACTTGTGGGATATTCTCATTCCCAACAGGAAGTTGCAAGAGGACACCCACAGCAGAGCTGTAATATAGCTCCTCCCCTAACTGTCATAGCCAATAATTCGACCGAAAACAAGGCCGAGAAAGGAGGAACCATAGGGTGCAGTGGTTACTGTAGTTTAAATTTAAAAATTACCTGCCTTAAAATGACAGGGCGGGCCGTGGACTGGATACACCACAAGAGAAATAAATTTATCAGGTAAGCATAATTGTGTTTTCTCTGTAAGGTGTATCCATTCCACGGATCATCCATTACTTGTGGGATACCAATACCAAAGCTAAAGTACACGGATGAAGGGAGGGACAAGGCAGGAACTTAAATGGAAGGAACCACTGCCCGTAAAACTCTCTCCCAAATATAGCCTCCGATGAAGCAAAAGTATCAAATTTGTAAAAGTTTGAAAAAATATGAAGCGAAGACCAAGTCGTCGCCTTTGCAAATCTGATCAAAAGAAGCCTCATTTTTAAAGTTGAAGCCACAGCTCTAGTGGAATGAGCTGTAATCCTTTCAGGAGGCTGCTGTCCAGCAGTCTCATAGGCTAAGCGATTAAGCTTCTTAGTCAAAAAGGAAAAAGAGGTTGCCCGAAGCCTTTTGACCTCCTCCTCTGTCCAGAGTAAGACAACAAACAAAGCAGATGGTTTGACGAAAATCTTTAGTAGCTTGTAAGTAAAACTTTAAAGCACGGACCACGTCCAAATTGTGAAACACAAGGATGGAACAACAATCTCTTGATTGATATTCTTGTTAGATACCACCTTAGGTAAGAACCCAGGTTTGGTACGCAGGACTACCTTATCCGTATGAAAAATCAGATAAGGAGAATCACATTGTAATGGCAGATAGCTCAGAGACTCTACGAGCCGAGGAAATAGCTACCAAAAAAAAAAGAACTTGCCAAGATAAAAGCTTGATATCTATGGAATGAAGAGGTTCAAACAGAGACTCCTTGAAGAACCTTAAGAACCAAGTTTAAGCTCCATGGTGGAGCAACAGGTTTATACACAGGCTTGATTCTAACTAAAGCCTGACAAATGATGCCTGAACGTCTGGAACATCTGCCAGACGCTTAACTAGCTGACAATCTTTTTCCAAACCTTCTTGGAGAAAAGATAATATCCTAGCAATCCTTACCTTACTCCATGAGTAACCCTTGGATTCACACCAATAAAGATATCTACGCCATACCTTATGGTAAATTTTCCTGGTGACAGGCTTTCGTGCCTGTCTTAAGGTATCAATAACTGACTCGGAGAAGCCACGCTTTGATAAAATCAAGCGTTCAATCTCCAGGCAGTCAGCCTCAGAGAGATTAGATTTGGATGGTTGAAAGGACCCTGAAGTAGAAGGTCCTGTTTCAGAGGCAGAGACCATGGTGGAAAGGATGACATGTCCACTAGATCTGCATACCAGGTCCTGCGTGGCCACGCAGGTGCTATCAGAATCACCAATGCTCTCTCCTGCTTGATCTTGGCAATCAGTCGAGGGAGCAGAGGAAACAGTGGAAACACATAAGCCAGGTTGAAAGACCAGGGCGCTGCTAGAGCATCTATCAGTGTCGCCTTGGGATCCCTGGACCTGGATCCGTAACACGGAAGCTTGGCGTTCTGGCAAGACGCCATGAGATCCAGTTCTGGTTTGCCCCAACGATGAATCAGTTGTGCAAATGCCTCCGGATGGAGTTCCCACTCTCCCGGATGAAAAGTCTGACGACTTAGAAAATCCGCCTCCCAGTGCTCTACACCTGGGATATGGATAGCTGATAGGTGGCAAGAGTGAATCTCTGCCCAGCAAATTATTTTTGAAACTTCTAACATCTCTAGGGAACTTCTCGTTCCCCCTTGATGGTTGATGTAAGCTACAGTCGTGATGTTTTCCGACTGAAATCTGATGTACCTCAGAGTTGCTAACTGAGGCCAAGCCTGAAGAGCCTTGAATATCGCTCTTAGTTCCAGAATATTTAATGGAAGGAGAGACTCCTCCTGACTCCACGATCCCTGAGCCTTCAGGGAGTTCCAGACTGCACCCCAACTTAGAAGGCTGGCATCTGTCGTAACAATTGTCCAATCTGGCCTGTGAAAGGTCATACCTTTGGACAGATGGACCCGAGATAGCCACCAGAGAAGAGAATCCCTGGTCTCTTGGTCCAGATTCAGTTGAGAGGACAAATCTGTGTAATCCCCGCTCCACTGACTGAGCATGCATAGTTGCAGCGGTGTGAGATGTAAGCGTGCAAACGGCACTATGTCCATTGCCGCTACCATTAAGCCAATTACTTCCATACACTGAACCACCGAAGGGCGCAGAATGGAATGAAGAACCCGGCAGGAATTTAGAAGCTTTGATAACCTGGACTCCGTCAGGTGAATTTTCATTTCTACAGAATCTATCAGAGTCCCTAGAAAGGAAACTCTTGTGAGTGGGGATAGAGAACTCTTTTCCTCGTTCACTTTCCACCCATGCGACCACAGAAATGCCAGTACTACGTCCATATGAGACTTGGCAATTTGGAAGTTTGACGCCTGTATCAGGATGTCGTCTAAATAAGGGGCTACTGCTATGCCCCGCGGCCTTAGGACCGCCATAAGTGACCCTAGAACCTTTGTAAAGATTCTTGGGGCTGTAGCTAATCCCAAGGGAAGAGCTACAACTGGTAATGCCTGTCTTAAAAGGCAAACCTGAGAAACCGATGATGATCTTTGAGTATCGGGATGTGAAGATAAGCATCCTTTAGATCCACTGTAGTCATATATTGACCCTCCTGGATCAGTGGTAGGATGGTACAAATAGTTTCCATCTTGAACGACGGAACTTTGAGGAATTTGTTTAAGATCTTTAGATTCAAAATTGGTCTGAAGGTTCCCTCTTTTTTGGGAACCACAAACAGATTTGAGTAAAAACCCTGTCCCTGTTCCTCCTTTGGAACTGGATGGATCACTCCCATAACTAGGAGGACTCGTACACAGTGTAAGAATGCCTCTCTCTTTATCTGGTGTGCAGATAATTGTGAAAGGTGAAATCTCCCTTTTTGGGGGGGAAGCTTTGAAGTCCAGAAGATATCCCTGGGATATAATTTCCAACGCCCAGGGATCCTGAACATCTCTTGCCCACGCCTGGGCAAAGAGTGAAAGTCTGCCCCCTACTAGATCCGTTCCCGGATAGGGGGCCGTTCCTTCATGCTGTCGTAGAGGCAGCAGCAGGCTTTTTTACCTGCTTACCTTTTTTCCATGTCAGGTTTGGTCTCCAGACAGTCTTGGATTGAGCAAAAGTTCCCTCTTGTTTATTATTAGAGGAAGTTGATGCCACACCTGCCTTGAAGTTTTGAAAGGCACGAAAATTAGACTGTTTGGCCCTAGATTTGGACCTGACCTGAGGAAGGGCATGACCTTTTCCTCCAGTGATATTAGCAATAATCTCCTTCAACCAGGCCCGAATAGGGTCTGCCCCTTGAAGGGAATGTTAAGTAGCTTAGATTTTGAAGTCACGTCAGCTGACCATGATCTAAGCCATATCGCTCTGCGCGCCTGTATAGCAAAACCAGAATTCTTAGCCGTTAGTTTAGTCAAATGAACAATGGCATCAGAATAAAAGAATTGGCTAGCTTAAGTGCTCTAAGTTTGCCAAGTATGTCATCCAATGGAGTCGCTACCTGTAAAGCCTCTTCCAGAGACTCAAACCAGTACGCCGCAGCAGCAGTGACAGGGGCAATGCATGCAAGGGGCTGTAGGATAATACCTTGTTGAATAAATATTTTCTTAAGGTAACCTCTAAAAAAAAAAAAAAGCACAACTGTCCTCGACAGGGATAGTAGTACGCTTTACTAGAGTAGAAACTGCTCCCTCCACCTTAGGGACTGTCTGCCATAAGTCCCATGTGGTGGCGTCTATTGGAAACATTTTTCTAAAAATAGGAGGGGAAGAGAACGGCACACCTGGTCTATACCATTCCTTATTAATAATTTCTGTAAACCTTTTAGGTATTTGGAAAAACATCAGTACACACCGGCACTGCAAAGTATTTATCCAGTCTACACAATTTCTCTGGCACTGCAATGGTATCACAGTCATTCAGAGCAGCTAAAACCTCCCTAAGCAACACGCGGAGGTGTTCAAGCTTAAATTTAAATGTAGAAATATTAGAATCAGGTATCTTTCCTGAGTCATTAACATCACCCACTGACTGAAGCTCTCTTTCCTCAGCTTCTGCATATTGTGAGGCACTATCAGACATGGTTCTTAAAGTGTCAGTATGCTCTGCATTTTGTCTCACCCCAGAGCTATCTTGCTTACCTCTAAGTTCAGGTAGTCTGGCTAATACCGCTGACAGTGTATTACCCATGACTGCCGCCATGTCTTGTAAAGTAAACGCTATGGGCGCCCTAGATGTACTTGGCGCCATTTGAGCGCGAGTCCCTTAAGCGGGAGTCAAAGGGTCTGACACGTGGGGAAAGTTAGTCGGCATAACTTCCCCCTCGTCAGATTCCTCTGGTGATAAATTTTTTAAAGACAGAAAATGATCTTTATTGCATAAAATGAAATCAGTACATTTGGTACACATTCTAAGAGGGGGTTCCACCATGGCTTTTAAACATAATAAACAAGGAGTTTCTTCTATGTCAGATATGTTTATACAGACTAGCAATGAGACTAGCAAGCTTGGAAAACACTTTAAATCAAGTTAACAAGCAAATATAAAAAATGGTACTGTGCCTTTAAGAGAAATAAATTTTGTCAGAATTTGAAAAACAGTGAAAAAAAGCAGTAAATCAAACGAAATTTTTACAGTGTGTATAATAATCTAACAGAGCATTGCACCCACTTGCAAATGGATGATTAACCCCTTATTTCAAAAAATGGATAAAAAAAAACCGAAATAGACATTTTTTAACAGTCACAACCAACTGCCACAGCAAGCTGTGGCCCTACCTTCCCCAATAAACGACTTTGGAAAGCCTTTGGGCCCTTTAGAGATGTCCTATAGCATTCAGAGGGCCTTTGAGGGAAGCTGGATGTCACAGTTTGTAATTTTAACTGCACCAACTGTAACTTTAATACTACAACAGCGGAAATTGTTTCTAGTCAAAATTTAAGCCAGCCATGTGGAAAAAACTAGGCCCCAATAAAGTTTTATCACCAAAATATATATAAAAACGATTAAACATGCCAGCAAACGTTTTATATTGCAATATCATAAGGGTATTATCCCTGGGAGTAAGCATGATACCAGTCGTTATTAAATCACTGTATTCAGGCTTAATTTACATTAATCCGGTATCAGCAGCATTTTCTAGTGTTTTCCATCTCTAGAAAAAATTATAACTGCACAAACCTGATAGCAGAATAAACTGCACGCCATTCTCTCGCTGAAGTTACCTCATCTGTGTAATCCCCTCAGACATATGTGAGAACAGCAATGGATCTTAGTTACAACCTGCTAAGATCATAGAAACCTCAGGCAGATTCTTCTTCTATTTACTGCCTGAGATAAAATAGCACAACTCCGGTACTATTTAAAAATAACAAACTTTTGATTGAAGAAAATAAACTAGCTATATTTAACCACTCTCTCCTACAACGTCCTTGCTTGTTGAGAGTTGCAAGAGAATGACTGGCTATGACAGTTAGGGGAGGAGCTATATTACAGCTCTGCTGTGGGTGTCCTCTTGCAACTTCCTGTTGGGAATGAGAATATCCCACAAGTAATGGATGATCCGTGGACTGGATACACCTTACAAGAGAAAATGTCCCTACAACTGGACACTTGTAAGATTATTAATGGTGGTTTACAAGACTGACATACACTGACAGACTAAACAACACTGCATGCTATTTAGAAATGGGCATTATTTTATGTGAATAATACTGTTAATGTAGTAGCCTTGCTGTATACTTGGCACAATACAATCTGACAGCAGCAGCCATAGCAGAGTTATGTTCTGAAGCCCAATGAGTATATAGTCATGGTGCCTTTTTATTTTGTAAAAATGTTATTTATTTTTTAATTCACAGTATGAAATCATAAACCAATAATGTATTACAATAATGTATTACATATTCAAGCATGTTGGTTATAATTCTAAATACAAGGTCACATAAAAAAAATAAGCTACTAAACTGCAAATCTTTATTAAGCTTCATTTTAAATTTTAATGCACAACCAAACCACAACCTGTAAGGATTAATTAAGGAGAAGCAATGGAAGTTTTTATAGGCAGACACTTGATACAATTAATGAAGGTTAAAATATGCACATTGTAATAAGTGCCATATGGCAAACTATCCTTTTGTGTAAAACTTGAAAACCCAGCTGATAGGTATAGGTTTCTTTACTGCAAATGCAAATGAAGGGGGTCTTTTAACCCTTAGCAACCAGCAGAATGCAACATGATGGTGTTAGCAAAGAGGTAATTTATTGTGAGAGGAAAACAATTACAACTGTTGTATAAAGAGACATCAAACATATTTATTTCCTTTCAGGATTCAGATATAAAATACAATTTTAATCAAATTTACAATTACTTCTATAATCATATTTGTTTCATTCTCTTGATATCCTTTGTTGAAGGAGCAACAATGCAACTACTGGGAGCTAGCTGAACCTATCTAGCCAGCCAATCACAAGAGACAAAGGTACAGGCACCAATCACCACTTACTCCCACTAGTGTAGGATAGTGTACATATTATTTTTCAACAACGGATAGTACATTTCGACAAGCTGAAATTAGTGTCTTACAATTACATGCTCTATCTAAATCATGCAAGTTTAATTCTGACTTTCCTATCCCTATTATAGGAGAGAAATATGTAATTTGATAGGAAGTCAAACAGTTTTGAAACAATGTACTCAATCATATCAATGCTAATGTGACTTGCTATATGTATGTGACAAAAGAAAATGAGACGAGCATGCAATCAGATGCAATTGTGATTTTAAAACCAACTTATTTGTGTATGGACCTTTCTCTTGGATTTATGTAGCTCTTGGTTTATTTATCAAATTATTCACAACATTAAAGGGACAGTCAAGTCCAAAAAAACCTTTCATGTTTCAAATAGGGCATGTAATTTTAAACAAATTTTACAATTTACTTTTATCACCAATTTTGCTTTTTTGGTATTCTTAGTTGAAAGCTAAACCTAGGAGGTTCATATGCTAATTTCTTAGACCTTGAAGACCTTAGACCTTGAAGGCCGCCTCTAATCTAAATGCATTTTGATAGTTTTTCACCACTAGAGGGCATTAGTTCACGTGTTTCATATAGTTAACTTTGAGCTCATGCACATGAATTTACCATGGAGACAGCTCTGATTGGCTAAAATGCAAGTCTGTCAAAAGAACTGAAATAAGGGGGCAGTCTGCTGAGGCTTAGATGCAAGGTAATTACAGAGGTAAAACGTGTATTATTATAACTGTGTTGGTTATGCAAAACTGGGGAATTGGTAATTAAGGGATTATCTATCTTTTAAAACAACAAAAATTCTGGTGTTGACTGGCCCATTAATGTTAAATAACTTATTCCAATAGCTAGTTTGAACATTGCTTATAAAATGATGCTGTTGTCATCATCATTTTGCATACATAAAAAAACATAAATTATGCTTACCAGATAATTTAATTTCCTTTTGTATAAGGAGAGCCACAGCTTCATTCTTTACTGTTGGGAATACTGAACCTAAGTTACAATTACACCTAACACTACACTATAATTAAATAAATTACCTAAATTAACTACAATTAACTACAATTAAATAAACTAAAGTACGTGGAAAAAAACATGAAATTACAGAAAAAAAATAAAATAATTACAAGAATTTTAAACTAATTACACCTAATCTAATCCCCCTAATAAAATAAAAAAGCCCCCCAAAATAAAAAAAAATCCCTACCCTATACTAAATTACAAATAGCCCTTAAAAGGGCTTTTTGCAGGGCATTGCCCCAAAGTAATCAGCTCTTTTACCTGTAAAAAAAAATACAATACCCCCCCAACATTAAAACCCACCACCCACACACCCAACCCTACTCTAAAACCCACCCAATCCCCCCCTTAATAAAACTTAACACTAACCCCTTGAAGATCACCCTAACTTGAGACGTCTTCACCCAACCGGGCAAAAGTGGTCCTCCAGAGGGGCAGAAGTCTTCATCCAATCACGGCAGAAGAGGACCTCCAGATGGGCAGAAGTCTTCATCCAGGCGGCATTTTCTATTTTCATCCATCCGACGAGGAGCAGCTCCATCTTGAAGACAACCAACGCGGAGCATCCATTCAGACCGATGACTACCCGGCGAATGACGGTTCCTTTAAATGATGTCATCCAAGATGGCGTTCCTTGAATTCCAATTGGCTTATAGGATCTATCAGCCAATCAGAATCAAGGAATGAAAAATCCTATTGGCTGATGCAATCAGCCAATAGGATTGAGCTCGCATTCTATTGGCTGATTGGAACAGCCAATAGAATGTGAGCTCAATCCTATTGGCTGATTGGATCAGCCAATAGGATTGAACTTCAATCCTTTTGGCTGATTGCATCAGCCAATAGGATTTTTCATACCTTAATTCCGATTGGCTGATAGAATCCTATCAGCCAATTGAAATTTAAGGAACGCCATCTTGGATGATGTCGTCGGTCTAAATGAATGCTCCGCGTCGGTTGTCTTCAAGATGGAGCCGCTCCTCGTCGGAAGGATGAAGATAGAAGATGCCGCCTGGATGAAGACTTCTGCCCGTCTGGAGGTCCTCTTCTGCCTGGATCGGATGAAGACTTCTGCCCCTCTGGAGGACCACTTCTGCCCGGTTGGGTGAAGATGTCTCAAGGTAGGGTGATCTTCAGGGGGTAGTGTTAGGTTTGGGTGTGTGGGTAGGGTTGGGTGTGTGGGTGGTGGGTTGTAATGTTGGGGGGGTATTGTCTTTTTTTTTTTTAACAGGTAATAGAGCTGATTACTTTGGGGCAATGCCCCGCAAAAGGCCCTTTTAAGGGCTATTTGTAATTTAGTATAGGGTAGGGATTTTTTTTTATTTTGGGGGGCTTTTTATTTTATTAGCGGGATTAGATTAGGTGTAATTAGTTTAAAATTCTTGTATTTATTTTATTATTTTTTGTATTTTAGTGGGGGGTTTTTCATACTTTAGTTTATTTAATTTAATTGTATTTAATTGTAGTTAGTTTAGGTAATTAATGTAATTATAGTGTAGTGTTAGGTGTAATTGTAACTTAGGTTAGGGTTTATTTTACAGGTAAATTTGTACTTATTTTAACTAGGAAGTTATTAAATAGTTAATAACTATTTAATAACTATTGTACCTAGTTAAAATAAATACAAAGTTGCCAGTAAAATAAAAATAAATCCTAAAATAGCTAAAATGTAACTATTATTAGTTATATTGTAGCTATCTTAGGGTTTATTTTACAGGTAAGTATTTAGTTTTAAATAGAAATAATTAATTTAATTGTAATAATTTTACTTAGATTATTTGAAATTATATTTAAGTTAGGGGGGTTAGGGTTAGACTTAGGTTTGGGGTTAATATATTTATTATAGTGGCGGCGACGTTGTGGGTGTCAGATTAGGGGTTAATAAGTGTAGGTAGGTGGTTGGCAGCAACATTGGGGGCGGCAGAGTAGGGGTTAATAAATAAAATGTAGGGTTAAGCGATGTTGGGGGCAGCAGATTAGGAGTTCATTAGTATAATGTCCCTGAATGAGAAGGTCCTGCCTCAATGAAAGCTTCCACGGTGGCAGAGATGACATGTCCACCAGATCGGCATGCCAAGTCCTGCGAGGCCACGCAGGAGCGATGAGGAACACCGAAGCCCTCTCCTGTTTGACTCGAGCAATCACCTGGGGAAGGAGAGCAAACGGAGGGAACACATAAGCTAGGTTGAATGACCAAGGCACTGCCAAGGCATCTATCAGTTCGGCCTGAGGATCCCTGGACCTGGATCCGTATCTTGGAAGCTTGGCATTCTGACGAGACGCCATAAGATCCAGCTCAGGCCTGCCCAATCTGAGAATCAGGTTGGCAAAGACCTCTGGATGTAGTTCCCATTCCCCCGGATGAAACGTCTGTCTGCTCAAAAAATCTGCCTCCCAGTTGTCCACTCCTGGGATGTAGATTGCTGACAGATAACAAGAGTGAGCTTCTGTCCACTGAATTAACTTGGATACTTCTGCCATTGCTAAGGAACTCCTTGTTCCTCCCTGATGATTGATGTAAGCCACGTGATGTTGTCCGACTGGAATCTGATGAATTTGGCCGAAGCTAACTGAGGCCAAGCCTGAAGCGCATTGAATATTGATCTAAACTCCAGAATATTGATGGGAAGTAGAGACCCCGACCGAGTCCACACACCCTGAGCCTTCAGGGAGTTCCAGACTGCACACAAGCCCATCAGGCTGGCGTCCGTTGTCACTGTCACCCATGAGGGTCTGCGGAAGCACGTCCCTTGGGACAGATGATCCGGCGACAACCACCAAAGAAGAGAGTCCCTTGTCTCCTGATCCAGATCTATTTGAGGAGACAAATTTGCATAATCTCCATTCCATTGTCTGAGCATCCTCAGTTGTAGAGGTCTGAGATGAAAACGAGCAAACGGATGATGTCCATTGCAGCCACCATCAATCCAATTGCCTCCATGCACTGAGCTACTGACGGCCAAGGATTGGACTGAAGGGATCGGCATGTATTCCGAATTTTTAACTTTCTGATGTCTGTCAAAAAGATCTTCATGGATAGAGAGTCGATTAGAGTTCCCAGGAAGGGAACCCTTGTCTATGGAATTAGTTTACTTTTCTCGAGATTCACCTTCTACCCGTGAGTCCTTAGAAAGGACAGAACAATGTCGGTATGGGACTTTGCTAGCTGATAAGACAATGCCTGGATCAGAATATCGTCCAGATAACGCGCCACCACCAGAAGAGACCCCAGAACTTTTGTGAAAATTCTGGGTGCCATGGCCAGGCCGAAAGGAATGGCCACGAACTGAAAATGTTTGTCCAGGAAGGCAAACCTCAGGAACTTGTGATGATCTCTGTGGATAGGGGCATGAAGATATGCATCCTTTAGATCCACGGTAGTCATATATTGACCCTCCTGGATCAATGGAAGAATGGTCCGAATAGTTTCCATCTTAAAAGATGGAACTCTGAGAAACTTGTTTAGACTTTTGAGATCTAAAATGGGTCGAAATGTCCCCTCTTTTTTGGGAACTACAAAGAGATTTGAGTAAAACCCCTGCCCCTGAATCGGAACGGGGCATATTACTCCCATGAGGGAGAGATCTCTTACACAGCGTAAGAACGTCTCTCTTTTTATCTGGTCGACAGATAATCGTGAAAGAAGAAACCTTCCTCTGGGGAAGGAATTTTTGAACTCCAACTGATACCCTTGAGACACAATTTCTAGTGCCCAGGGATCCTGAACGTCTCTTATCCAAGCCTGGACAAAGAGAGAAAGTCTGCCCCCTACTAGATCTGGTCCCGGATCGGAGGCCTCCCCTTCATGTTTTCTTGGGAGCAGCAGCAGGCTTCTTGGGTTGTTTACCCTTGTTCCAAGGTCTCCAGGTGGACTTAACTTGAGAAAAATTTGCTTTCTGTTTAGCGGAAGATGAAGAGGGGATTCCCTTAAAATTTCGAAAGGAACGAAAATTACTCTGTCGTCCCCTTTGCTTAGATGTTTTATCTTGAGGGAGGAGGTGACCCTTACCTCCCGTAATGTCACAAATTATTTCCTTCAAGTCAGGCCCGAACAGTATCTTTTCCCTTGAAAGGAATAGGCAAAAGCTTGGATTTAGAGGACACATCCGCAGACCAAGATTTTAACCATAAGGCTTTTCGTGCTAAGATGGAGAATCCTGAATTCTTAGCCGCCAATTGGTGATCTCAAAGGAGGCATCCGTAATAAAAAAAATTAGCCACCTTAAGGGCCTTAATTCTATCCTGTATTTCCTCTAAAGAAATCTCAGTCCTAAGAGATTCTTCTAGAGCGTCAAACCAAAAAGCAGCCGCAGTTGTGACTGTTACAATGCAGGCCGTTGGTTGCAATAGAAACCCTTGATGAACATAAAGTTTTTTGAGAAGACCTCCAACTTCTTATCCATGGGGTCTTTGAAAGCACAATTGTCCTTGATAGGGATAGTCGTACGCTTAGCTAGGGTAGATATAGCTCCCTCCACCTTAGGGATCATCTGCCAAGAATCCTGCACGGTGTCAGCTATAGGGTACATTTTCTTAAACATAGGGGAAGGGGAGAACGGGATATTCAGTCTTTCCCATTCCCTAGCAATAATTTCCGAGATTCTCTTAGGAACCTAAAAAACGTCAGAATAAGAAGGGACCTCCAAATATCTGTCCATCTTACTCAATTTCTCTGGAGGGACCACAATAGAGTCACAGTCGTCCAGAGTCACCAAAACCTCCCGTAGTAACAGGTGTTCAAGTTTAAATCTGAAAGACATCACTTCCGAATCTGTCTGGGGTAATGCACCTCCTGAGTCAGACAGTTGCCCCTCAGACAGAGCCTCCACACCCCCCCATTCAGAGCCCTGGGAGGGTACCTCGGAGATCACCATCAAAGCATCAGAAGTCGCAGGGACCACCTGGGCCTCTTTCCTACTGCGTTTGCCTTGCAAAACTGGTAACTTAGATAAAACTTCTGAAAGAGTGGATGACATAACTGCAGTCATATCCTGCAGAGTAAATGAAGCAGACGCAGTTGAAGAACACGGCGTCGCTTGAGCGGGTGTTAAAAGCTGTGACGCTTGGGGAGAAAGTTTCGGAATACTCTGAATCTCATCATTCTGAGAGCAATCCTTAGACATATCTTTATTAAAGAAAATCTGCTCTTTACACTGTAAGGCCCTCTCAATGCATGAGGGACTCAATGTAACCGGCGGTTCCACAATGACATCTAAACACATAGGACATGTAGTGTGTTCAATCATCCATGTCAACAGTAAGTAAAAGCTAGCTTGGTCGTGTCTCCGGTAACTATGATAATCAGCTAAACGTATATACAAAAAAATGTGTGCACTGTGTCTTTAAAAATAAACTGTCTCAGTTTTTACAGATCGGTACTGAATTAAATAAATATGCAATTGCGGTATAAGTTTCTATCCCACACTCAACCTGTTTAAAAGAATATCACTGGCACACCATAATTAACAGTCACCTCGCCGCAGCTCTGCTGCGGCACCTGACTCCACTGACCAAAACTATCCTCTAAAACGGCGTGCCTAAGATCACTTGTATATACTAGCCACAAGCGGACTTAGGAGCCGTAAGGAAATGCTGCCGACCGGGTACCCTCAGCAAAACTAACTGCGCGGCTGAAGCGCGCGAATACTAGGCCCCGCCCTTTGTGGGCGTACACAACACACCCCGGGAAAAAAACAAGTTGAAGCACCGCCATACACTGGATTCTGATAGAGAATATTTTATCTTCCTCCGACTCCTGCGTTACTCCCAGTGTCAGCCCCATATTCCACATGTCACAAAATAACATAATTAGGGAATTGTCCATTGCATCAGAGCAACTGAACCTAAGACAGCCCCCAGCGCTTCTCGGCTTATAATTGTTCAATGCCAGAATGAGTTGGGAAAGTTCAATATGTCGGTATCCCATTTTCAATAAAAAAGATAACCCACACCTGTTAAAAGGGGAAGCCCTTACCCGAGCCCATAACCCTTAACAGAAAAGGCAGAGTACAGTCAGTTCTGAAATATGCTGCAGAGCCCCAGAAATAAAAGACTGCACTTACCTCCATGCTGAGGAACAGCATGATAATCTCACAGTGTCAAGAGGTCCACTCTTCCTCCTGAGGTCCTGGTGAAGGCAGAAAGGGTCTTAGTTTAGTAGTCTCTAAGACAATACACAGAAAAGCAGCACAAGCATGGGAGCGCAGTGAAGCTAAAACTCCACAAGTTCCCATAGCCTAAAAGGCTATCACTCCAGAGGCTGCCCTATAGTAAAATAGTACACTTTGGCACCATTTAAAAATTAAAAAACTCTTGATTGAAGAATCCAAACTAACATCTCACTTTACCACTTCCTATCACTAACACAGGCAAAGAGAATGGCTGGGTTGGGAGGGAAGGGAGGAGATATTTATGCAGCTCTGCTGTGGAGCTCTTTGCCTCCTCCTGCTGACCAGGAGGCGATATCCCACAAGTAAGGATGAAATCCGTGGACTCATCGTATCTTGTAAAAGAAAGTTGTTTAAAATTGCATGCTCTATCTGAATCAATTAAGTTTAATTTTGACTTTACTGTCCCTTTAACAAACATACATATTTATTTAAAGAAAGCCTTTTTTTTTATTTATTTGCATATTGTGGATTAAAAAATACATTCATACCTTGTTTGTAGACTTTATTCCAATAAATGTCTGTCCAAGTGGAACAGGCCTGAATCGACCATCAAAGTAAAAAAGGCCTATAAAAGGGTTGACATGAAGAAATGTAGCCACATCACCATAATTGGGAAGCGTAGCAGACAATCCTAGAATTCTGATCATGCTCTGTGTTGATTCCACCTAAAAGAATAAAAAAATAACATTATACTTTAAATAGTAATACAAAAAAGGAAAACAGCTTCAAGCTTTTATAACTATAAGACCCTTTAATCAGGTAGATTCAGAAACAAAGCACAAATGTATTTATATACAGTGAGTGTACTAAAATGTTTGCTTCTCACTGAAGAATGGCGCTGTATAGGTCTAGAGTATAACTAGTTTCCTAGAGTGCAGTAATTATAATACAAAAGGTAATATGTGTAAATTATAACATAAATCTTCATTAGACGTAATAGAAAAGGACATTACATATATGTTATAAGCATAGTATTTAGGTTATTTCCCTTCTCCCTCTAGTCATGGGCGCCCAGGGTTGCCAACAGTCCGGAAATGACTTGTACAGTTCGAGTTTCGATTTGTGTGTCCGGGTCTGAATCTGAGTCAGACCTGGACATGCAAATGTCCGGGTTTGGTGGGAAACAGACAAATATTTTTTTTTTTATTTTTTTTTTAAATTACATTTTGCATTTGCAACACACAGCACGTGCATTTAGTTATTTCTCTCATGTGTGTGTGTATGTCTTTGTGTGGAAGTGTTTCTGAGTGTGGGAGTGTGTCTGTGTGAGTCTCTGTGTGTGAAAGTATGTATGTGTTTGTGTCTGTCAGTGTGTCTATGTGTGCCTATGTGAGAGCGTGTCTGTGTGTGTGTGAGTGAGAGAGAAAGAGAGATAGAGAGAGAGAGAGAGAAAGAAAGACTGTGTGAAAGAGAGCATATGAGGGAGTGTGCCTGTGTGTGCTTTTGTGTTTGTCAGTGTCCTCCTGTGTGTGTGTGAAAGAATGAGTATTTGTGTGTGTATGTGTGTTAGTGTGAGAGCGTTTGTGTTTGTGTCTTTGCGTGTGAGAGAGTGTGTGCAAGAGAGAGTATGTGTGTTAGAGTGTGAGAATATGTGAGAAAGTTGTAAATATATATGTGTGAGTTTGTGTTTATGTTCTATTATATATAGTGTGTACATTGTAAGAGTGTGTTCAGGTTTGGTCTAGCACTGCGCCACTGTATGGGCATTTGTTATTTTTAATAAACTATTTTTTATACAATTATCATCCCTGCAGTTCTGCTAGTTTGTTTTTATTATAGAATTTTTATTGTTTCACACTGTTGGAGACTCCATTTCCCCTCTTGGAGTACATTGGGCTACCAGTCAGCTGGGAGGCTGGGAGTTCCCAGTCTGATCCTATAGCACCTTGTGGTACACCTTCTTTGTGAGTATGTTGCTGATGAACTTACTATCACCCCTTATTCCAACTGTGCTAGGCCATTGGGCTCTGTTGTGTTTTGTTATATTCCAGTTCACACGAAAGTGACCGATCCTTTTTGGAGATTGACCGGTGACCAGTCAGCTGGGAGGCTCCAATATCCCAGTAGGCGTATATAGCACATGGAGGTGCAGCCTATTTGTGAGTATCTCATCTTCACCTACACACTACCATCCGCTGCTACCACTGTGCAAGGCCATTGGGCTCCCCTGTCTTTTGCCTTTTTTTGTTGTTGAAATCTACCTTTCCCTACCTTCCAGTATATTTCATTGCTGAGCTGTTTGTACATGTGCAGAAATTATCCTTCAGATACATGCAATGTAACTTAGGTTCCAATATAGTGGTGCTGATGATTAAAGGGAGGTGTATGAAAAGTATTTAGTTGTTTAATGTCCCTTTAAAAATTCTTAGTTTTACTTAACCCAGCTACACAATAATTCAGTGTAGTTCATTATCTGCTAAAACAGCATATATTATGCATATCTAGTAAACTGTCCCAAATTACTCTATAAGCGTTATCATTTACTCTCTCTGATTCCTCCACAGACACTTAACGGTCTTGCAACCATCTATTTTGCCTTAGTAACATATTTGACAAACAGTCCTAAAGCCTAGGGAAGTGGATAGAGTCTGGTTTCAAGCATCTCTCCTACTAATCTATGACCACTCTTGGTCAGATACTCAGTTTAACCACTGAACAGTAAAAGTAAAAACATACACCCAATACTGAAAAACCCCTTTAAATACAGATATTAATTGTGTAGAATAATATATTAATCACAAGAATATTAGTTCATTTAATTTGTCAGATTCCAAATTATATATTTAGATGTAATCATAGGATAACACTTGAAGGTTCAATTTAGCTTTATTAAGCAAGGAATCCATCTGAAGTATTATTTTCATGTCTAGGGAAAATGTCAAGAACACCAGAACTACTTGACTTCATCTTAGGAAATCAGCTTCAATTAGTGATTATTATTTTTATTTACTTACTAAAGTAGTAGCCTTCTGGTAATAAACTACAGAAACAGTCTACGTAAAGTTCACTCCATATGCTGTTGTTTAACATGCACATCAGAGTGACTCAACATACTTAAGTTCACATCTGCAATAGAAACAACTTAAAGTTGAGCTGGCTTTAGAGTCTGTAAGTTACTGTTTTTTTCCCCTAAGGACTTAATACCATAAAGTTTCCCCATAACAGTAGACCCATTTGGTGCATATGAAAATGTTTAATAAACCTATAAGGAGCCTAAAAAAATATAATTGCTTATTCAATAAATATTGAAAAAAATGTTTAAACAACTTGAGACAAACAAAATATATGGTTACCTGATAAATTCACTTATTTTGTGATAGTGAGAGTCCAGGAGTCAGCACATGTGAGATTAAAGTCCAGTCCTACAGGAGGAGGGTAAACACCACACACAGCAGAGTTTAATAACGCCCACCCCATTTTACCATGATTCCTTAGTCATACATATGGACAAGGGAAAGGGGGGAAAAAAAGAAAAGCAGTGTAAAAAAATTGCAAACTGGTACTGCCACCAACTATTATGGAAAAACATGGTCAGGTCTCATGGACTCTCACCATTATGAAAGAAATTAATTTATCAGGTAAACACAACTTTTGTTTTCTTTCATAAGATAGTAAGAGTCAACGAGATATCACATGCGGGATCCTATAACTAAGATGGAAGTCTACAAGACCACCATGAAAACAGTAGGGAAAAATAGTTAAAACAGGTAGAGGTATTAAAACAGGCACTGTGGCCTGCAGAAATTGCCTGCTAAAAACATACTCAGAAGAGACAACCATGTAAAAATGGTAAAATTTGGTAAAGGTATGTAAAGATAAAAATAATAGCTGCCTTGCAGGGATTTGAAAAATGGAAAAACAGGGAAGAATTTCTGAATTCTTTATTGGCTTAAAGATAAAATTTCAAGGCCCTTATGACGTAATCTCTTTTTAACGTTTTTGGTGTTCGACAGGGTGACGGGACTACAATCTCCTGCTTGATGCTTTTATAAGTTACAACCTTAGGAAGGGAAGAGTAGTTATTAAAATGGCTTTATCCTTATGAAAACAATCAAATAAGGAGCATTATAAGATATCACTTGTTGATGGAGACAAAAAAATTGTCTAAGGAATCACAAGGAATTTGGGGAGAGATTCAAGCTCTGTTGTGTGGGGTGTTTTGCCTCCTCCTGTAGGACTTAATAATGGTAAAATAATCAAGAACATCACCTGATAACAATTATAATAAAGTATTACTATTTAAAAAAAAAAAAAAATAAATATATATATATATATATATATTAACATTTTTTTAATCAGTACAGAAATGCATAAAAAAAAGCATAATGAATAAAAAAACATAATTTATGCTTACCTGATAAATTTATTTCTCTTGTAGTGTATCCAGTCCACGGATCATCCATTACTTATGGAATATATTCTCCTTCCCAACAGGAAGTTGCAAGAGTCCACCCACAGCAAAGCTGCTATATAGCTCCTCCCCTAACTGCCATACTCAGTCATTCGACCGAAAACATGCAAAGAAAGGAAAAACCATAGGGTGCAGTGGTGACTGTAGTTCAAATGAAAAAATTACCTGCCTTAAAGTGACAGGGCGGGCCGTGGACTGGATACACTACAAGAGAAATAAATTTATCAGGTAAGCATAAATTATGTTTTCTCTTGTTAAGTGTATCCACTCCACGGATCATCCATTACTTATGGAATACCAATACCAAAGCTAAAGTACACGGATGATGGGAGGGACAAGGCAGGTACTTAAACGGAAGTTACCACTGCCTGTAAGAAACCCTTTCTCCCAAATATAGCCTCCGAAGAAGCAAGGTATCAAATTTGTTAAATTTGAAAAAGTATGAAGAGCAGACCAAGACTCCGTCTTGTAAATCTGTTCAACAGAAGCCACATTTAAAAAAGGCCCAAGTGAAAACCACAGCTCTAGTAGAATGAGCTGTAATCCCTTCAGGAGGCTGCTGTCCAGCAGTCTCATAAGCTAAATGAATTATGCTTTTTAACCAAAAAGACAGAGAGGCTGCCGAAGTCTTTTGACCTCTCCTCTGTCCAGAATAGACAACAAACAAGGTGAACGTTTGATGAAAACTGTAGTAGCTTGTAAGTAAAACTTTAAAGCACAAACCACGTCCAATATTGTGTAATAGACGTTCCTTCTTTGAGGAAGGATTAGGATACAAGCATGGAACAACTATCTCTTGAGTGATGTTCTTGTTAGATACCACCTTAGGAAAAAACCCAGGTTGGTACGCAGGACTACCTTATCCGTACGAAGGACCAGATAAGGAGAATCACATTGTAACACAGATAACTTGGAGACTCTACAAGTCGAGGAAATAGCTACCCAAAAGGAACTTTCCAAGATAAAGATTGATATCTATGGAACAAAAAAGGTTCAAACGGAACTTCTTGAAGAACCTTAAGAACCAGGTTTAAGCTCCATGGTGGAGCAACAGTTTTAAACACAGGCTTGGATCTAACCAAAGCCTGACCAAATGCCTGAACGTCTAGAATACCTGCCAGACGCTTGTGCAAAAAAATAGACAGAGTAAAAATCTGTCCCTTTTAAGGAATTAGCTGACAACCCTTTTCTCCAAAACATCTTGGAGAAAAGATAATATCCTGGGAATCCAGACTTTACTCCATGAGTAACCCTTGGATTCATAACAATCAGATATTTACACCATATCTATGTTCAATTTTCCTAGAGACAGGCTTTCATGTCTGTATTAAGGTATCAATGACTGACTCGGAGAAGCCATGCTTTGATGACATCAAGCGTTCAGTCTCCAGGCAGTCCATCTCAGATTGATTCTATTTAGACGGTTGAAAGGACCCTGAGGTAGAGGGACCTGTCTCAGAAGCAGAGACCGTGATGGAAAGGATGACATGTCCACCAGATCTGCATACCAGGTCCTGCGTGGCTACGCAGGCGCTGACAAAAACACCAAAGCCCTCTCCTGCTTGGTCTTGACCTCCGGAGGAAATCCCACTCCCCCGGAAGAAAAGTATGACGACTTAGAAAAACCACCTTCCAGTTCTCAACACCTGGGATATGGATAGCTGATAGACAAGAGTGAGTCTCTGTCCAGTGAATTATTGTAAGACTTCTAACATTGCTAGGGAACTTCTGTTCCCCCTTGATGGATTATGTAAACCACAGTCGTGTATATTGTCCGACTGAATATGATGTACCTCAGAGTTGCTAACTGAGGCCAAGTCTGAAGAGCATGGAATATCACTCCCAGTTCCAGAATATTTATTAGAAGGAGGGTCTCCTCCTAAGTCCACTATCCCCGAGCCTTCAGGGAGTTCTAGACTGCATCCCAACCTAAAAGGCTGGCATCTATTGTAACAATTGTCCCATCTGACCTGCGGAAGGTCATACCCTTGGACAGATGGACCCGACATAGTCACCAGAGAATCTCTGGTCTCTTGGTCCAGGTTTAACAGGGGGACAAACCTGTGTAATCCCCGTTCCTCTGACTGAGCATGCATAGTTGCAGCGGTCTGAAATGTAGACGTGCAAACGGTACTATGTCCCTTGCCGCTACCATTAAGCCGATTTAATTCATGTACTGAGCCACCGAAGGGCGCGGATGGAATGAAAAACACGGCAGAAATTTAGAAACTTTGACAACCTGGACTCCGTCAGGTAAATTTTCATTTCTACAGAATCTATCAGAGTCCCTAAGAGGGAAACCCTTGAGATTGGGGATAGAGAACTCTTTCCTTGTTCACTTTCCACCCATGTGATCTCAGAAATGCCAGTACTACATCCGTATGAGACTTGGCAATTTGGATGTTTGACGCCTGTATCAGGATGTCGTCTAAATAAGGGGCCACTTCTATGCCCCGCGGCCTAAGGACCGCCAAAGTGACCCCAGAACCTCCATAAAGATTCTTGGGGCTGTAGATATCCCAACGGAAAGAGCTACAAACTGGTAATGCCTGTCTAGAAAGGCAAACCTGAAAAACGATGGTGATCTTTATGCATCACAATGTGAGGATAAACATCCTTCAAATCCATTGTAGTCCTCTATTGACTCTCCTGGATCATAGTTAAGATGGTACAAATAGTTTCCATCTTAAAAGACGGAATTCTGAGGAATTTGTTTAAGATCTTTAGATCCAAAATAGGTCTGAAGGTTCCCTCTCCTTGGGAACCACAAACAGATTTGAGTAAAAACTCTGTCCCTGTTCCTCTCTTGGAACTGGATGGATCTCGTACACAATGTAAGAATGCCTCCTTCTTTATCTGGTTTGCAGATAATTGGAAAGGCGAAATCTCCCCTTTTTTGGGGGGGAATCTTTGAAAATCCAGAAGATATCTCTGGGATATAAATTCCAATGCCTAGGGATCCTGGGCATCTCTTGCCCACGCCTGGGCGAAGAATGAAAATCTGCCCCCTATAGGATCCGTTACCGGATAGGGGTCCGTTCCTTCATGCTGCCTTAGAGGCAGCAGCAGGCTCCTTGGCCTGCTTATCTTTGTTTCAGGTCCAATTGTCTCCAGACCGCCTTGGACTGAGCAAAAATTCCCTCTTGTTTTGCTTTAGAGGAAGTGGATGCCACACCTGCCCTGAAGTTTTAAAAGGCACGAAAATTAGACCTTTCTTGGCCCTTGATTTGGACCTATCCTGAGGAAGGGCATGACCTTTTCCTCCAGTGATATAAGCAATAATCTCCTTCAAACCAGGCCCGAATAGGGTCTGCCCCTTGAAGGGAAGTTAAGTAGCTTATTTATTAAAGTCACGACAGCTGACCATGATATAAGCCATAGCGCTCTGCGCGCCAGTATAGTAAAAAACAGAATTCTTAGCCGTTAGTCTAGTCAAATGAACAAAGGCATCAGAAAACAAAGGAATTGGCTAGCATAAGCTTGTCAAATATATTCATCCAATGGAGTCGCTAACTGTAAAGCCTCATCAAGAGACTCAACCCAGAACGCCGCAGCAGCAGTGACAGAAGCAATGTATGCAAGGGGCTGCAGGATAAAACCCTGTTGAATAAACATTTTTTATCCATTGGATCTAAAAAGCACAACTGTCCTCGTCAGAGGTAGTGGTACGCCTAGCTAGAGTAGAAACTCTTCTCTCCACCTTAGGAACTGTCTGCCAGAAGTCCAGTGTGGTCGTAACTATTAGAAAACATTCTTCTAAAAAATAGGAGGGGAAGAGAACGGCACACCTGGTCTATCCCATTCCTTATTAAAAAAAAATTTAATAAACCTCTTTAGGTATTGGAAAAACATCAGTACACACCGGCACTGCATATTATTTATCCAGTCTACACAATTTCTCTGGCCCTGCGATTGTACACATTCATTCAGGGCAGCCAAAGCCTCCCTGAGCAACAAGTGGAGGTTCTCAAGCATAAATTTTAAATGTAGAAATATCAGAATCAGGTTAAATCATCTTCCCTGAGTCAAAAAAAAAATAAATCACCCACAGACTAAGCATATTGTGAGGAAGTATCATACATGGTTCTTAAAGCGTCTGTATGCTCTGTATCTACCCCCAGACCTATCTGTTTTCCTTTAATTTCAGGTAGTCTGACTAATACTGCTGCCAGAGTATTATTCACCACCTTTGCCATGTCTTGTAAAATAAACGCTATGGACGCCCTTGATGTACTTGGCGCCATTTGAGCGTGAGTCCCTGAAGCGGGAGTCGAAGGGTCTGACACGTGGGGAGAGTTAGTCGGCATAACTTTCCCCTCGACAGAATCCCCTGGTAAAATAAACGCTATGGGTGCCCTTGATGTACTTGGCGCCATTTGAGCGTGAGTCCCTAAAGCGGGAGTCAAAAGGTCTGACACGTGGGGAGAGTTAGTCGGCATAACTACCCCCACGACAGAATCCTCTGGTGATAATGTTTTTAAAGACAACAAATGATCTTTATTGTTTAACATGAAATCAGTACATCTGGTACACATTCTAAGATGGGGTTCCACCATGGCTTTAAAACATAATGAACACAGAGCTTCCTTTATGTCAGACATGTTAGAACAGACTAATAATGAGACTAGTAAGCTTGGAAAACACTTTAAATCAAGTTAACAAGCAAATATATAAAATGTTACTGTGCCTTTAAGAGAAACAAATTTTGTCAAAATTTGAAAAACAGTGAAAAAAGGCAGTAAAACAAACGAAATTTTTACAGTACATGTAATAAGGTAACAGAGCATTGCACCCACTTGCAAATGGATGATTAACCCCTTAATGCAAAAAATAGATCAAAAAAACGACATAGACGTTTTTAAAAACAGACACAACAAACTGCCACAGCAGAGCTGTGGATTACCTTCCCTATAAACGATTTTGGAAGTCTTTTTAGCCCTTTAGAAATGTCCTGTAGTATTCATGGGACTGCTGAGGGAATCTGGATGATTCATTTTGTAATTTTAACTGCGCAAAAAAGCGCTAAATTAGGCCCTTCCCACTCATATTACAACAGTGGGAAGCTTCAGTTAACTGTTGCTATGCAAAATTTAAGCCAGCCATGTGGAAAAAACTTAGGCCCCAATAAGTTTAATCACCAAACATATGTTAAAAAACGATTAAACATGCCAGCAAACGTTTTAAAACACATTTTTACAAGAGTATGTATCTCTATTAATAAGCCTGATACCAGTCGCTTTTACTGCATTTAAGGCTATACCAACATTACAGTGTTATCACCAATGTACGTTAAAAAATGATTAAACATGCCAGCAAACGTTTTAAAACACATTTTTATAAGAGTATGTATCTCTATTAATAAGCCTGATACCAGTCGCTATCGCTGCATTTAAGGCTTTACTTACATTACTTCGGTATCAGCAGTATTTTCTTAGTCAATTCCATTCCTAGAAAAATATTTTACTGCACATACCTTATCTGCAGGAAAACCTGCACGCCATTCCCCCTCTGAAGTACCTCACTCCTCAGAATGTGTGAGAACAGCAAATGGATCTTAGTTACGTCTGTTAAGATCATAGAAAAACGCAGGCAGATTCTTCTTCCAAATACTGCCTGAGATAAACAGCACACTCCGGTGCCATTTAAAAATAACAAACTTTTGATTGAAGAATAAACTAAGTATAAAAAACCACAGACTCTCACGACCTCCTATCTATGTTGAGGCTTGCAAGAGAATGACTGAGTATGGCAGTTAGGGGAGGAGCTATATAGCATCTTTGCTGTGGGTGGACTCTTGCAACTTCCTGTTGGGAAGGAGAATATATTCCATAAGTAATGGATGATCCGTGGACTGGATACACTTAACAAGAGAAAGTATGTATTAATTACCTGCTTTTTTTCTACATACCTAAGAATTATGTATCAATATTTGTAACCCGAATCCTTTACATCTAATCTCTTCCCTCTCGTTTAAAGTAACTCAATACTAAAATCCTTTCTGCCTCTCCTATTCCAGTAACATCTTTCTATTTTGTATGGGCAAAATGTTGCCATCTGTTATAGAAACAAATGACAAATATGTCTGGGGTTGAAGCATTGAGCTATTTTCAGTGATGGATTTATTGGTCTAGAAAAGCACAAATATCTGTGCAAATCCAGATATTTGTTTGTTGTGTTTTTCCACTAATAAATCAGGCACCAAAAATAGCTGAATGTTGCGGCCTGCAGACATATTTGTCATTTGTTTCTAAAACAAATGGCAGATTTTTGCCCATGCCTATTTTTTATCACCCATAATGATCAGACGAAAGACTCAAGTTGTGAGCCATACTTGACATACATTAATCTCCCCCCTAACATATTCAATATCTTGGGGCAACACTTGACTTGGAACTAACATTTATCCCACATATACAAGCACATACCAAATCTTGCCGTGCACACCTACACAACATTTCCAGAATCCATCCTTTCCTAAAGAAAACTACAAAAATGCTAATTAATTCCCTAATTTTGTCGCGCAATGATTATTGCAATCTACTTCTTAATGTCCTTCCAAAACACTGCCTCTCCACCTTCCAATCTATTATGAATGCTTCAGCTAGACTCATCCACCGAAGTCGCCACGCTACATCAGCTGATCCACTCTGCCAGTCTCTACACTGGCTACCCATATACTCCAGAATACAATTTAAAGTATTCTCACTCACTCTCACTTTCCTCTCTCATCTCCAAATACTCCTCTTATCTCCAAATATTCCCCGGCCCGTCCTCTTCGAACAACCTCTGACCTATGTCTCTCCTCTCCTATTTTCTCTACGTCCAACTCCCTCCTCCAAGACTTCTCACATGCTGCTCCTGTCCTCTAGAACTCTCTATCCCGCTCCATAAGACTGTCTCTAACCTTATATAGCTTTAGATGCTCCTTGAAAACACACCTAGTCAGGGAGGCTTACCATATCTCCTCTGTTTTTCATACTAACCAAAATAATTATTGAACTGCCAGACTCACTACTGAAACTGCAACCCGTGTGACCAGCTACCACGAACTTTATGTCTCTACACCTTCAACCTTTAGACTGTAAGCTCTCCGGAGGAGGGCTCTCCTCCTTCTGCACTAGATTTGTTTAGTCTGTTATGTATTTGTATCCTATCACAAATCCTTGTCATTGCATACTCCTATTTCTGTACTCAGCACTACTTAATTTTGCGGCGCTATACAAATAAATGATAATAACAACTTAAACCTAAAGAAACCATGTGCAATACAAGCAAAATCTGCTCCACCCCAACTCCAGAAGCCTCAAAATAAAGTTTCCAAACTTGACTGTTAAAACACTGTATTTAAATGTATAAATTCTGATGGCACTACTAGAGTGTTTGTTTATATTGGGATACTGCCACTTTAAATATTTATTAAGCATTCTATTATTGTTTCTTGTGGCTTATAGGTGCTACAGTATGTATTCAACACTAGTCATTACTGATTCAGTCAAGAATACTGAGAAACATAATTCATACTTGCCTGATAAATTGATTTATTTAATGATGGTGAAAGTCTATGATCTGTTACATATGGGATTACATTCTTACCACTAGGAGGAGGCAAAGTTTTCCAAACCCCAAGAGCTCTATAAAACCCCTCCCACATTCCTTAGTTTAACGTATAGCCAAGCAGTGAAGTTTAAAAGGGAGTAGTGGGACTAGTGGATTCTCGCCACTATGAAAGAAATGAATTTATCAGGCACGTATAAATTATGTTTTCTTTCATATAGGTGACGAGAGTTCACAATTCGTTACATATGGGAACTAATTTACAAGCTGTGGAAGTCCACAAGTAACTATAAAGGGAGGGATTGAAAAAACAGCTTTTCTCGTTAATTAATTAAATACACAACGCAAAAGAAGAAAATCTCTTATAATAATCTAAAAAAAAAAAAAAACACAAACAGGCATAATCTGTAAACTGAGACAACTTGCCTGAAGGACCTTTCTACCAAAGGCTGATTCAGAGGAAGCAAAAAACATAAAAATGGTAAAATTTAGTAAAGGTTTGCAAAGAAGACCAAGTGGCTGCCTTGCAAATGTGATAAACTGAAGCATCCTTCTTGAAAACCCAAGAAGTGGCAACTGACCTAGTAGAATGAGCCACAGTCCACTGTGGCGGAGGATGACACACCTCCAAATAAACCTTGTGAGTCAAAAGTTTCAACCAAGAAATTAAAGAAATAGCGGAGGCCTTCTGACCTTTCCTAGGGTCAGAAAAAGGAACAAACAGACTAGAAGTTTTTCTGAAAACCTCAGTAGCATTAACTTAACATTTCAATGCTCTAACAACAGCCAAAAATGCAAATATCTTTTAGAAGCATTCATAGGATCAGGACACAAAGAGGGAATAACAATCTCCCTACCAAAGTAATGTGAGGAAACAACTTTAGGCAAAAAATTAAATGTAGTCTGCAATACCAAAACTCTTCTAATAGAAGAGAAGGTTAAGGGAGACAACACTTTCCAAGAAAGTAGTCTAATGTCTAATACATGTATAGGCTTAAAAGGAAGAGCCTGCAAAACCCTTTAACACTAGGTTAAGACTCCTAAAAGGAGAAATAGGCTTGATTACAGGTTTCATTTGGACCAGGGCCTTAACAAAACCAATAATATCAGTGAAGAGTAGCAATCTTCTGAGAAATAAAAAGAAAGAGGAGATTTCTGCTTTGTCAGGTAATTGGCAGATAAATCCTGATCTAAACCACCTTGCAAAAACTGAAGAATTTGAGGAATTCTAAAAGAATATCAGGAAAATTATGATCTAAACATAATTGTAAGTGTTCCAAACTTGTGATAAATTTTCCTAGAGACAAGTTTTCTGAGAAACCTCTGTTTAAGAACTAAGCGTTCAACTAATGCCATTAAGTTTTAGAGACTTCAGAACCAGATGGAAAAAAGGACCTTGAGACATAAAGGTCTGACTGCAGATGAATGTTTGGAAGGATATTCGTAACACATCAGTGAAAGGACATGCACTGTGAAGAACACGTAGTCATAGCTGGAATTTAACTCTCAACCTTCAGCTTAGAAGTCAGCAAAGTTTATCACAAAGCCATTGTGGGAAACTTAGAACCAGATCCTCATGCCAAATCCTGTAATGCCACGCTGGGGTAGTCAAAATTACAAATTATTTTTATAGTCTTATCTCGAAAATAACTCTGGAAAAACAAACCAGAGGCGAAAACAGAGAAGCAGGTTGAAATGACCAAGGAACTACTAGATTATCCACTAGTCCTGTTTGAGGAGCCGATCCCTGGACATCGCAAAGTACCTGGGAAGTTTGATGTTCAAATGAGAAGCCCTCAGATCTATTTCTGGTAGGCCCCAAAGATCCACAATCAGATAGAACACATCCTAATGAAGAGAACAATCCCCTTGATGTAAAGACTAATGACTGAGAAAGTCTGCCTCCCTCTTGAAATGTGAATCATAAGATTTAGGCAATAACTGACTCCTGCCAAGAAAAATCTGATACACCTCCATCAAGGTTAGAGAACTATGAGTCCCCGCTTGATGGTTTACTAAAGTTACTGTTGTGATTTTGTCTGTCTGGAAATGGAAATAAGATCCACATATTAACAGAGCCTAAGCTTGGAGGGTCCTGAAAATTGAGTTCTATAATATTGATTGGCAACCTCACATCTTAGAATCCCAAACCCTGTGTTGTCAGAGACCCCCAAACAGCTCTCAACCTGAAAATTTGTATCTGTGATAATTGCAGATCACGTAGGACGAGTAAGAATCCTCATGATTAAATAAAGTGATGATTCAGCCACCCAGTCAGAGACTGGTTTGTATTGGAATCTAAAATATATATTTTGAGATAGCTGGGTATAAACCTTCTGGCATTGACACAGCATATAAAGCAGAAGAGGTCTTAAGTGAAATTGAGCAAATTAAACAGTATCTGAAACTGTTATTATGAGACCTAGTACTTCTATTCACATAGCCACTGAAGGGAGTGAAAGAGACTGAAGGTTCAGATAGGTTACGACCAGTGTTATCTGTCTCTAATGTTAAAAGAAAAAATCATGGACACTAAATTTGTTTGAAAAAACAACAATAATTGTTTTCTGTGAAACTCTGTTAAAGGAAAGGACTTAATACCAAGTTAATACCAAGATATCAGTCAGGTAATTAATTTGCGTGGCGAAAGCACTGCAATAACCTGAGCTATGTTATAGACAAAAGTATACCAGAACCTTGATATTATTCCTTTTCAGGTACTGACCAGGCCTGGCCCTACTTAACTTCCGAGATCAGAAGGGATCGGGTGGCAGTAGCTAGACCATTGTGGAAGAGCAATAAACTGATAAAGTTTTTTTTTTTTTTTTTTTCAGAAAAGTAAACCGAAAGTAAAAGTAAAGTGATGTTTTGAGTAATTTGGATTAGGAAGGAAACCTTTGAATCTAATATGGACCTAAACAGGTAGAAACAGGTAGAAAAGTCCTGAATGTTCCATTCTGGAAGATGGAATTCTTATAAACTGTTTAGAGTTCAAGATCCAAAATTAGTCTGAAGGTGGACTCCTTCTTTGGAACAATGAAGAGATTTGATTAAAATCACATTCCCTGTTCTTGCACTGAACTGGAATAATTATTCCCATATCTCAACAGAGGCCAAGATTGAAGGGCCCTGATATATGAGACAGTTTGAAAAAAAAAAAAAAAAAAAAAAAAGATTTTTTTTTTAAATGGACAGAAAAAAACTCTTTTGGAGGCCTTGTTCTTAAATCAATGCAGAATTCTTGAGAAAAATGTTCTGAACTCAGAGGTCTGAGACAGACTGAAGGATTGCTGGATCTGGGGCCACACTTATAATGCATTCCACTGCTTACTCTGAGCGTAGCAGTGGTATTTTAATGCTTGAACACAATGTATCGGAGCATATGTGCGCATGCTACTAAAATAGTAGTCTTGGAGGTGGGAAGGAACCGACTTCTTATCTTGGACAACCAGAAATTAGAAGTAGTAGCTAAATCAGAAATATAAATAGCTGGTCTGAGTAAGTAAAAGGATACAACTTTTAAACTTTGCAAAAAGGATTAACAGACACACCCAGTTTAAAGTATTCCTTAGCAATCAGGTTATAGACAACAGTTAAGTAGAAGGAAAATCTCAGGGAGATTAACAACATGTTTTAAACACTGATTTTTAAATATTTACAAAGTTTAGCATCAGAATACTTAGGATATTTAATCCTTAAAGGGATAGTAAAGTCTAAATTAAACTTCCATGATCAGAGAGGGCATGCAATTTTAAAGGGACAGTCTAGGCCAAAATAAACTTTCATGATTCAGATAGAGCATGTAATTTTAAACAATTTTCCAATTTACTTTTATCACCAATTTTGCTTTGTTCTCTTGGTATTCTTAGTTGAAAGCTTAACCTAGGAAGTTCATATGCTAATTTCTAAGACCTTGAAGCCCACCTCTTTCAGATTGCATTTTAACCGTTTATCACCACTAGAGGGTGTTAGTTCACATATTTCATATAGATAACACTGTGCTCGTGCACGTGAAGTAATCTGGGAGCAGGCACTGATTGGCTAGACTGCAAGTCTGTCAAAAGAACTGAAAAAAGGGGCAGTTTGCAGAGGCTTAGATACAAGATAATCACAGAGGTTAAAAGTATATTATTATAACTGTGTTGGTTATGCAAAACTGGGAAATGGGTAATAAAGGGATTATCTATCTTTTAAAACAATAAAAATTCTGGTGTAGACTGTCCCTTTAAACAACTTTCTAATTTACTTATATCATCAAATTTGCTTTGTTCTCTTGTTATTCTTAGTTGAAAACTAAACCAAGGTAGGCTCATATGCTAATTTCTAAGCCCTTGAAGATGTTAGTTCATGTGTTTCATACAGATAACATTGTGATGCACATGCAGTTATTTAAGAGTCAGCACTAATCGCCTGAAATGCAAGTCTGTCACATAATCTGAGATAAGGAGGCAGTCAGCAGAAGCTAAGATACAAGGTAATTACAGAGGTAAAAACATAATTTATGCAAGAACTTACCTGATAAATTAATTTATTTCATAATGGCAAGAGTCCATGAGCTAGTGACGCATGGGATATACATTCCTACCAGGAGGGGGCAAATTTTCCCAAACCTCAAATGCCTATAAATACACCTCCCACCACACATATACTTCAGTTTAACGTATAGCCAAGTAGTGAGGTCTAAAAAGGAGTAAAAAAGCATACAAAAAAGAGGAACTGGAAAATAATATTGTGCTTTTATACAAAAAAATATAACCACCAAAAACAGGGTGGGCCTCATGGACTCTAGCCATTATGAAAGAAATGAATTTATCAGGCAAGTTCTTACATAAATTATGTTTTCTTTCATGAAAATGGCAAGAGTCCATGAGCTAGTGACATATGGGATAAAATACCCTAGATGTAGAAGTCCACAGAAGAGTCACTAGAGAGGGAGGGATAAAATAAAAACAGCTATTTCCGCTGAGAAATTAAATCCACAAAATAAGTTCTTATAAACAGAAGAATCAAACTGAGACAGCTGCCAGAAGAACTTTTCTACCAAAGACTGCTTCAAAAGAAGAAAATACATCAAAATGGTAAAATTTAGTAAATATATGTAAAGAAGACCAAGTTGCTGCTTTGAAAATCTGATCAACTGAAGCTTCATTCTTAAAAGCCCAACAAAGTGGCAACTGATCTAGAAGAATGAGCTGTAATTCTCGGAGACGGAGACTGTCCCGCCTCCAAATAAGCCTTCTGAATCAAAAGCTTTAACCAAGATGCCAAAGAAATGGCAGATGCTTTCTGACATTTCCAAGAACCAGAAAAGACAACAAATAGACTAGAAGTCTTCCTGAAATCCTTAGTAGCCTCCACATAGTGTTTCAAAGCTCTTACCACATCCAAAGAATGTAACGATTTCTCAAGAGAATTCTTAGGATTCGGACACAAAGAAGGAACAACAATTCCCCTACTTATGTTGTTAGAATTCACAACCTTAGGAAGAAATTTAAATGAAGTCCGCAAAACAGCTTTATCCTGATGGAAAATCAGAAAAGGATACTCACAAGAGAGAGCAGACAATTCAGATACTCTTCTAGCAGAAGAGATAGCCAAAAGGAACAACACTTTCCAAGAAAGTAGTTTAATATCCAAAGAATGCATAGGCTCAAAAGGAGGAGCCTGCAAAGCCTTCTAAACCAAATTAAGACTCCATGGAGGAGAAATAGACTTAATAAAAGGCTTGATATGGATCAAAGCCTGAACAAAGTTTAGCATTATTTCTATGAAATAAAACAGAAAGAGCAGAGATTTGTCCCTTCAAAGTACTTGCAAACAAACCTTTATCCAAACCGTCCTGAAGAAACTGTAAAATTCTAGGAATTATAAAAGAATGCCAAGATAATTTATGGGAAGAACACCATGAAATATAGGTTTTCCACATCCGACAATAAATCTTCCTTGAAACAGACTTACGAGCCTACAACATAGTATTGATCACTGAGTCAGAGAAACCTCTATGACTAAGCACTAAACGTTCAATTTCCATACCTTAAAATTTAGTGATTTGAGATCCTGATGGAAAAAACGGCCCTTGAGACAGAAGGTTCGGCCTTAATGGAAGTGACCATGGTTGACAACTGGACAGATCAGCATACCAAAACCTGTGAGGTCATGCTGGTGCTATCAGAAACACATGCAATTGTTCCATTATGATCTTGGAGATCACCCTTGGAAGAAGAACTAGAGGCAAAAAAATATAAGCAAGTTGGTAAGACCAAGGAACTGCTAACGCATCCACCATCTCCGTCTGAGGATCCCTGGACCTGGAAAGGTATCTGAGAAGTTTCCTGTTTAGATGGGAAGCCATCAAATCTATTTCTGGAAGACCCCGGATCTGTACAATCTGAAAAAACACATCTGGATGGAGAGACCACTCCCCCGGATACAAAGTCTGACGGCTGAGATAATCCGCTTCCCAATTGTCTATACCTGGGATAGGAATTTCAGAAATTAGACAAAAATTAGATTCCGCCCAAGAAAGTATCTGTGATACTTATTTCATTGCTTAAGGACTGCGAGTCCCTCCCTGATGATTGACATATGCCACAGTTGTGATATTGTCTGTCTAAAAGCAAAAGCTTATAGTCACCATCATGAAAGTTGGGACCCTTACAAAACGATTCAAAAACTGGTCTGAATGAATTTTCTTTCTTTGGGACAATGAATAAGTTTGAATAAAAACCCAGACCCTGTTCCTGAAGCGGAACTGGTATAATCACCCCTGAAAGCTCTAGATCTGAAACACACTTCAGAAAAGCCTGAGCTTTCACAGAATTTGTTGGAACATGAAAGAGAAAGAATCTTCTCACAGGAGGTCTTATTCTGAAACCTATTTGATACCCTTGAAAAGCAATGCTCTGAATCCACTGATTCTGAACAGAATCTGCCCAAATGTTTTGAATTTTTTTTTTTTTTTTTAATATTTTATTTAGATCCTTTCCAGAATACAATTTCGTTCAACACAATGCTTTAAAACAGGTACAAACATTATGAGAAGCTAAGAAATATATAATAAACAAGATAATTTGAGCCTTATATTCTCAGGCATATTTGATTCTCAAAACAAAGAAAAAAAAAGAAAACAATAGATTATACTTTACGTATTCTGAATCGGAGTTATTTTATTAAGTTTTCCTCCCTCTATTCCCCCCCCCCCCCTCTACTCCCTCACCCTGTCTATTAACGCACGAAAAGAAGAGGGAAAAAAAAAAAAAGAATTTTATTATTACCACATAACCAACATAACCAGTTCTGAGTTCCTAAAGGGGTAAATCAGGAACTCAACTTCACTAGATGGTAAATCTTTAATAAACAGTGACCATTTCAAGAATAGTTTTCTAATATCTCGCTCAATATCTGGGTCTGTATCAATTTGTTCCAGTATATATTGTTTTTTTAAATAATTTTTAGTTTCAGCTATGCTAGGAGTTGTTCTCTGTTTCCATTTACTAAAAATAAGATGTCTAGCTGCCAATATAGTCATGTTGATAATTTTCTTATTATTTCCTTCGTTATTGCTAGAATTATGAAATAAAAAAACTATTATTTTTAATGATAAAATTATACGAGAAGGAGCTAATATTTTATTCAGCCAGAATTGAATCTTGAACCAGAAATTTCTAATTTTTGGGCAGGCCCATAACATGTGCTGGAGGTCTGCCATCAGGAAAGAGCATTTTGGGCAGGAAATAAAGCTATTACAACCACATCTATATCCTTTTTCAGGGGTAAAGTAGGTCATGTATAGCAATTTAAGATGAAATTCCCTCCAGGAGGAGGTGAGAGTGACACGAGCAGCCTCTTGTATTGATAAGTAGAGCAGTGGGGGGTCTAAAGGTTGTTTGATCAGAGCACTCCACTTGTTCTGGGTTGCCTCAACATTTTTTGCTCCCTTTACTGATACCATCATATGGTATCCAGGTGCAATTGACATACGTCCCGATTTGGCGACAGCAAGCCAGTTTCCAACACACTCTAGGGACCAATTCCATCCATATTCATAAGTGAGTTTTAAAGCATAGTGTCTTGCCTGGAGATAGGCAAAGACATTTTTATGTGGTATATTAAATTCTAATCTCAAAGTTTCAAATGATTTAACACATCTTCTTTAAAAATCAAGGATCTGATGTATATTACTGAGGTCTAATATTTTCCATTCCCTAAATACTCCTGCCTGTATTCCAGCTTCAAACTGAGGGTTACCCAAAAATGGGATATGCCTAGAAACGTCGTGCTCTACCTTTAATGAAACGCAGATCTTTTTCCACGCAAGAATGGGATTATATATAGATTTTAACTTCTTAATTTCATTCGGGATCTGGTTAGCATCAGTGTGTATGAGTGCTATTGGGTTTAGGGGATAAGTTATGTTTTTTTCCAGATCATTGTCTGTTACATAATTCTTTGAGTATACCCAGTCAATAACTGTGCGAGCTAGGAAAGCTTGGTTATATGCTCGTATATCTGGAAGAGCGAGACCACCATATTTCAATGGGAGAGATAATTTTGAAAGAGAAATCCTGGGTTTTCTGTTCTGCCATATAAATGATCTGAGAATAGAGTTAAGGAAATCAATGTCTTTCCGTTTAATAAAAAGAGGAATATTCTGTATCATGTATAAAAGTTTAGGTAGGAGCATCATCTTATAGGCAGCTATTCGTCCTGATAAAGATAACGGAAAATTTTGCCAATTTTTGAGGGAGTCTTTAATTTTGTTTATTATTGGAGTGATATTGAGAGAATACCAAGTACCTGGATCATGAGAAATATTAATGCCCAGGTAGCAGAAGGAATTGTGAGCTATGTGAAAGGGGATTTTTACCAATGAATCTTTTGTCTGGGTAATCCAAAATAGTTCAGATTTTGTATTGTTAACCTTGTATCTTGAGAAGGACTCAAACTGTTGTACTATGTTTAGGAGTTTAGGTATATTTATTCTTGTATTAGCCATGTAAATGAGAACATTGTCCGCATATAGAGCGATCTTAATCTCTTTCCTTCCTATCTTTATTCCATCAATTTGATGTTTTATGGAAATAGAAAGAGGCTCTATGGCAAGATCAAAAAGGAGGGGGGAGAGAGGGCACCCCTGTCTAGTACCACGTTGTAGTTCTATATCTTGTGACATATTACCATTCACCATTATCTTTGTGGTAGCATTTTGATAAAGATTACTAACAAACTTGGTGAAGTTCTCCTTCAATCCAAACTTATGTAAAGTATAAATAAGGTAATCATGGTGAACTGAATCAAAAGTGTTTTGAGCATCCATTGATATTATTACCTTGTCAGGGGTGCCCTCTTCCCTCCCCAATTCCCAAGGCTCCAGCGCTCTAAAGTAATCAATAAGAAGAAAAAGTTTGCGTATTTTTGAGGCAGAATTTCTATTCTGTATGAACCCAGCTTGGTCTGTATGAATAATAGAAGGCAGTATAATTTGAAGTCTATATGCTAGTATAGAAGTTAAGATTTTATAATCTGTGTTGAGTAATGCAATGGGCCTATATGATTCTTTTTTTGTTGGGTCCTTCCCTAGCTTCAATATCAAAGTAGTATAAGAAGCAGAAAAGCTAGGAGTTGGGTCTTTTCCTTCTATATATAAAGAGTTAAATAAAGTGGTTAGATATGGTGTAATAGAGGTATTTAAAGCTTGGTAAAATTCATTCGGTAATGCATCTGGGCCTGGTGCCTTATTGTGAGGCAGTGTTAAGATTGCTTTAGCTACTTCTATTTCAGTAATTGGGGCATATAAGTCCTGAAGGATTTCAGAATGTAATGTGGGAAAAGTAATTTTGTTCAAAAATTTGTCACGTGCCTGTATATTAGACGTTCGCAGAGAATATAAATCAGAGTAATATTTAGAGAATAATTGTAAAAGTTCTTCAGTCATGTTAACTATCTGGCCTTCAATATTTATATGATCTATCGATTGGGAAAAAGTCTCTGTTTTGTAACGCAGAGATATATTTAGCCCAGCTCTGTGAAGAATTTTCAATTAGGTGCAAATTATATGCATTAGAAACCACTCGTGCCAGCTCCCCCTCCCTTTGCTTAAGTTTTTTAGTTCTATTCACATTGTATGCTATAATCTCCCCTCTTAATACTGCCTTAGCCGTCTCCCAGAATAGTAGAGGACGTGAAATATAGTCGCGATTCAAGAAAACATAATCTTTGAATTTAGCTTCTAGCCAGTTTTTGAATTTGAGATCTGTGGCAAGAAATGTTGGAAAAAAGAACCGTCTATTTGTTTGCCCTCGATTATGTGATTGAAGATCTAAACAAATAGGCGCATGGTCGGAGATGGCTATGGGAAGTATTTGAGCCCGCACCTGTGACTTACATAGCCTCTCATCCAGTAAGAGTAGATATATCCTTGAAAGAGACTTGTGTGCTTTTGAGAGGCAAGTATACTCACAGGAGTCAGGATTTTGAAGTCTCCATATATCATGGACTTTTAAATTTACTATTATTCTGGAAAAAAGTTTTGATTCCAGTTTGTCTCTCTTAGTTTTTTTAGGGACACGCGGGCATTTAGGGGTCATATTAAAGTCCCCGCCCATTATTAGGTATCCTTCAGCACACATCATGAGCCTAGCTTGTACTGCTTCCCAAAAGGATAGATTAAAAACATTTGGAGCATATATATTACAAAGTGTGTATAACGTATTATCAATCTTAATTTTTAAAAGTATGAATCTCCCTTCAGAGTCAGAATTTATCTGTATTACCTGGTATTTAATATTTTTACTTACAAGAATAGCCACTCCCCCCTTCCTCTTAATACTTGGAGAGAAGAAGACCTCTTGAACCCATGAAGATTTGAGCTTGAGAACCTCAAAAATGCAATAGAGGTGTTAATTCTCTTCAGGTATGTTAATATGGTTTTCCTTTTGATGGGGGACGTAAAGCCATCTATGTTCCATGAGGTGATCTTAACTCTGCTTGGCATGTCTATTATTTATTAAGAAGAAAAAAAAGAGAGAGAAGAAGAAGAAAAAAAAAAAAAAAGAAAAAAAAGAAAAGGGGAGGGAAGGAGGGTGATTGGAGGGAGGGGGAGCCCGATTTTTGAGAGGACTAGAACCTTCTAGACTCTCGATACCCTTAGTAGAAAGATCCTTATTCATATTTAAACAATAATTACATTAAGTATAACATCTATATCAATTATGATCTGTTAATGTGTAGTGAATTTTTCAGCATAAAATTTTCCAGCATCAGCTGGGGTATCAAAGACAAATGACTGATTCTCTACATATACCTAAAGTCTAGCAGGATACAAAATGTTTGCCCTTATTCCCTGTTGAATGAACTTTGTACACATTGGAGTAATTTCCCTTCTTTTATTAACTGTCTCAATTGAGTAGTCCTCAAAGAGCAGGATTTTAGCATCCCCTAAGAATATGGGCTGACATTTATGGAAAGATTGTAGGAATGTAACCTTATCTTGGTAATTTAGAAATTTGACAATGATTGGCCTAGGTCTAGCATTTGTTTTAGAAGAATAGACAGGGCCAATTCTATGTACTCTTTCAATAAATGTTTTAGAGAAGTTCTCTGAGATCTTTAAGAGCTGCGGGATTGTTACCGTAAGTAACTTAAATAAATCATCATATTATCTGACCCTATTATCCTAAGGTTATTCCTGCGTGCCCGGTTCTCTAGGTCTTCAATTTTATTTTGTAATTTTAAAAGGATATTATTTGAGGTTTTAGCTTTAGCATTATATTCTATCATGTTGTCCTCAAGATCAGATATCCTTTGCTCTGCCTCTGTGAGCCTGCCTGCAAATTGTCTGACTTCTGATGTTAGGTGTACTATATCTAATTTGATCTCGTTTCTTAGCGTTTTTAGGTGAGAGGGCTTCCGATATTTTGGAGACTAGAGATTGAATATCTATAGATTCAATTGATGTTTGGGTATTGCTAATGGATGAAAGTGGTTCAGCGGCAGAGTCTGCAGTAGCCTTATTCTGTTTATCTCTTGATCTAGCCGCCATTGGGGAAGGTGTGTTTTTGGAGTGAGGATGTAAAAATGTATCCATGTGTTTATGGTTGTAAAAAGGTACAGGGGTGTAACAAAGAATGGAGTGGAGATAGGATTTAAGTGAAAAACCCCTCTTTTAGGGGTAGAGCAAAAACAAAATGGTGAGGGGTGGGGAAGGAGGGTGTGGTATGTGGGGGTGAGTAAAGTGTGGAGCGTCTGCAACCAAGTGAAAGTGAGTTAGTGTATGGGCGGGAAGGAAGTAAAGAGCAATGGAAATTAAGAAACAGTACCTACAATTGCCTCTGAGATAGATTCTGTCAAAAAATAAATCTAAAAAAAAAATAAAAAATTGTATTACTAATATGTTGTTGTTCTTAATTTTAGGACCTAGACCTCTTTAGAAGAATTAAATCCTTATAAGCCTTTCAGAACTAGAAGGTGACCGAGAACCACTGTCTATAATAAGAATAAGTGTATTCTATATATATTACTTTCCACCAATGTTTAAGTAAACAGCACTATTATTTCAACAGTCTATAATTATTTACATAGTTAATACTTTCAGCAGTGGGACTGAAACCATCTTCATCGAGAAAATTTCCCTTTATATTTGAAAAATACAAAATACAGTCCTAAAGAATGTAGTTTTAAACAATATCAGGATTTGCATTAGCGTGAAACTTCAGGAATAAACGGAGTTTTATGTCTGATGATATGTATCTTAAGATTAGTATATGAGCTCAGCTAGGGGGCTAGAGTTTTGTTTGTCTAGCAATTATACTTGAATCAGCCTTTTTCTCCCAGTTTGCCCTATCCTTTTCCGTATCCCTTTTCTCCTCTCTTTTGTCCCTTAGTTGTTCTTTCACCTATCTTTTTTTTTTTCCCCCTTTCTTTTTTCCCAGTCACATCATTTTTCAACCAGCCATTATAACAATTACCTCCATACTATAATAGACCTCTTATTGAATGGTACAATAAATGTAAAAAGAATGTCCCAGTTTTTATGTTAATACACAAGCAAGAGTCTTTGAGCAATGTCTTTATAGATTATAATTCCTCCCAGGTGTTAACTAGCAGTGAAGGGAAAGGAAAAACAAGAAAAACAACGGACTCAGGTCCAACTGTTACTTTACCCTTCCCTTTTCTGTGGAGAGCCGATGTTCAAATTCGTTAACTTCTTCTGTGGGCTGTCTCCCCCTGCGCAGCATCGGTGGAGAGGGGATTATAGCCCAAATAGTCCCAGTAGATGAGCCTTCTGTGATATTGGTAGCTGTGGAGTCCTCACGGGAACCAAACAGAGCGACCCGACGGTCGCAGCAATACCTCGGATCAGGAAGTGGAATCCTCACCCCTCAGCCAACATCGGTGGGAGGGGGCTACAGCGCATCAGCAGAGGACGGCACAGGACTTAGTCGCAAGATCCGCGTCTCCAAATTCAGCAGGCAAGCCGCAACTTGTATTGAGTGAGAGCGACCCAGTCCAGGCCCTTGAAGAAAACACCCAGGAGGAAAGGATGAAAGGGAAATAACAGGTGAGCCGTGGAAAGCTTGCGTCCGGTACTGTGGGGTTCCCTTAGTTGGACTGGGACAGCTTCCGATTGTATAAAAAAGATTCCTTGAAGCAAATATAGTTCCAATTGTGGAGGGTCCTTGTGTCTCTATTTACTGCGGGTAAATCTTGTCCGGTACAGAACCAGTCTCTCAAGTGTGCACCCACCCGTAGTGAGGCGACTATGTTGTTAGTTGTTGAATGTATAGGTGTACTTCTACAATATTTTATTCCTCATGTTGCTCTCATAAGAAAGTACACAGAACAGTAAGGTAATATTACACTTGGAGGAATTACAAGTAGCTGAGCAGGCGTAGGACCTTTCTACTGCTAGATAGCAGTTTTAGTGCAATGGCTTGGCACTTAGTGGAGTTCAAGTAGCGGTAGTTAGTGAGCTGAATAAGCCGCCCAGGGTCTAGGGCTTTAGGCGGAGGTTACTCGCCAAGAGCTTGAAGGGTAGGTAATTCAGAGCAGGTGTATCTTGTGATACGGAACTCAGACCGTTTTGAAATAATTTAAATCCCCCCCCCCCACCAGTTGAACTGGATTGAGGGCCGCACCTTCATGCAGTCTTTGGGCCTGGCTTTGGTTTCTTATAAGGCTTGGATTTATCCCAACTTGAAGATGGCTTCCAATTTGAGCCAGAGTCCTTAGGGGAAGAAGTGGTTTTCTGTTCTCTGAGGAAAGGAACAAAACCGATTAGAAGCTTTAGATTTACCCTTAGACTTTTTATCTTGGGGCAAAAAAAACTCCCTTTCCCACAGTGATAGTGTAAATAAAAGAGTCCAACAGAGAACCAAATAAATTATTACCCTGGAAAGATAGAGATAGTAATCTAGATGTAGATACCATGTCAGCATTCCATGATTTAAGCCATAAAGCTCTTCTAGCCAGAATAGCTACAGACATATATTTAATATCAATCTTGATGATATCAAAAATAGCATCACAGATAAAATTATTAGCATGTTTAAGCAAACAGACAATGCTAGACAAATCAGGATCTGTTTCCTGATGTGCTAAGCTATCCAACCAAAACGTTGATGCAGCCGCAACATCAGCCATAGAAATGGCAGGCCTGAGAATATAGCCAGAATGTAATTACGCTTTCCTTAGATAAGATTCAATCTTCCTATCTAAAGGATCCTTAAAAGAAGTACTATCTTCCATAGGAATAGTAGTATGTTTGGTAAGAGTAGAAATAGCCCCATCAACCTTAGGGACTTTCTCCCAAAACTCAAAATTAGCCACTGGTAAAGGATATAACTTCTTAAACCTAGAAGAAGTATTAAAAGACGCACCAGGATTAAAAGAAGACCATTCTTTAGCAATCACATAAGAAACCGCATCTGGAACACGAAAAACCTCAGGAGTAATCACATTAGGTTTAAAAACAGAATTGAAATGTTTACTGGTTTTGTTATCAAGAGGATCAGACTCCTCAATACCCAAAGTAACCAATAATTCTTTCAACAAAGACCGAATATATTCAATCTTAAAAAGATAAGAAGATTTATCAATTTCAATGACTGAAGTAGGATCTTCTGAAGCAGAGAGATCCTCTTCAGAGGAGGATATTTTAGTATGTTGTTGGTCATCACAAATTTCATCAGTTTTATGAGAAGTTCTAAAAGACCTTTTATATTTATTAGAAGGTGGACTAGCAGACATAGCCTTCAGTATTGCATCAGTAATATAATGTTTCATATCAACAGGGATATCATGTACATTAGATGTTGAGGGAACAACAGGTGCTGTACTAGTACTAATAGAAACATTATCGGCATGCAAAAGCTTATCATGACAACTGTTACATAATATAGCTGAAGATATAATCTCAGCTTGCTTACAACAGATACACTTAGATTTGGTAGAACTGTGTTCAGGCAGCATGGTTCCTACAGTAGCTTCTGAGACAGGATCAGACTGAGACATTTTGCAAAATGTAAAAGAAAAAATAACATTTAAACAAAATATCCAATTTCCTCATATAGCAGTTTAAGGAATGGGAAAAAATGCATATGCTAAATAAGCAGAAAAGCAAACAGCATAGCCCTCTAGAATATAAAGAGAGCCGGGAGCATAAAGGAAGTGGGGTAATATAACAAAAAAAAATATTTGGCCAAACAACATCCAGAAATGATGCAACTCATGTCATAACAAGCGCGACTTCGCGTCAAACAAACTAACATCAATAAAGACGCAGAAAATTACAAAACTTGCAACACTATAGACACAAATTTGCAGCAAAAAAAATTTGTGCCAAAAATGACACAATAAATAACAGCATTTTGCACCCTCGCAAGCCTAGATTTGCCCACAAATTTTAAATAAAAAACAAGTCAAATTGAAAAAAAGGACTAAACCTGAGGTAAGAAAATTTAAAAAAAATAACTTCCTTAAACATGATTCTCATACTGAAACTGTTAGACTGCAAAGGGAAATACACATAGACTTGACTAATGGCAAATATAAGTAAAACGAAATTTATTTTCTATTTATTACTTTACACTGTGAGTGCACAGATCATCTAATTACTATTGGCAATATCACTCCTGCCCTCCCTTCCCTCCAACCCCAGTCATTTGACCGAAGAAAAAGGAGAGAAAGGAAGCAGCAAGGTGCAGAGGTGCTTGAGGTTTATAACATGACAAAAACCTGTCTTAAAAAAACAGGACGGGCCGTGGACTCACCGTTTTAAGACAAAAATACATTTATCAGGTAAGCATCAATTTCGTTTTCTTTCTAATGACACGGTGAGTCCACGGATCATCCAATTACTATTGGGAATCAATACCAAAGCTAGAGGACACATATGAAAAGAGAGGGACAAGACAGGGAACCTAAACAGAAGGCACCACTGCTTGAAGAACCTTTCTCTCAAAAGAAGCCTCAGCCGAGGCAAAAGTATCAAATTTATAGAATTTTGAAAAAGTGTGAAGAGAGGACTAAGTTGCAGACTTGCAAAACTGTTCCACAGAAGTTTCATTTTTGAATGCCCAGGAAGAGGAAACAGCCCTCATAGAATGAGCCGTGAGCCTCTCAGGAGCCTGCTGTCCAGCAGTTTCATAGGCTAAGCGAATGATACTCTTCAGCCACAAAGAAAGAGAAGTAGCTATAGCTTTCTGCCCCTTACGTTTCTCAGAGAAAACCACAAACAGAGCAGAAGACTGGCGAAAATCCTTAGTCACCTGTAAATAGAATTTTAATGCACGCACCACGTCTAAGTTGTGCAACAGACGTTCATGATGAGAAGATGGGTTAGGACATAAAGAAGGAACAACAATCTCCTGATTAATGTTACTATCCGAAACCACTTTAGGGAAAAACCTAACTTATTACACAAAACTACCTTATCTGAATGAAAAATAAGGTAAGGAGACTCATACTGTAACACCGAGAGCTCTGAGACTCTATGAGCAGATGAAATAGCAACAAAAAACAAAACCTTCCAAGATAACATTTTAATATCTAAGGAATGCATAGGCTCAAAAGGAGCCTGTTGAAGTACCTTAAGAACAAGGTTAAGACTCCAAGAAGGAGTAAAAGGTTTAAACACAGGCCTAATAGAACAATTGTACATCTGGTACATCTGCCAGACTTTATGTAACAAAATAGACAAGGCAGATATTTGACCTTTCAAAGAACTTGCTGATAAACCCTTCTCCAAACCCTCTTGGAGAAAAGACAGAATTCTAGAAATCTGAACTCTACTCCAAGAGTATCCTCTGGATTAACACCAATACATATATTTACACCATATCTTGTAGTAAATCTTCCTGGTAACAGGTTTACGAGCCTGAATCATGGTCTCAATGACCGACTCAGAAAACCCCCTTAGATAGGAGTAACCGATCAATCTCCAAGCAGTCAGTTTCAGAGAAACAAGATTTGGATGAAGGAAGGGCCCTTGAAGTTGAAGGTCCTTCCTCAGTGGAAGTCTCCAAGGTGGGAGAGATGACATCTCCACTAGGTCTGCATACCAGATCCTGCGAGGCCACACCGGTGCAATGAGGATGACTGACGCCCTCTCCTGTTTGATTCGAGCAATGACCAGAGGAAGAAGGGCAAATGGAGGAAATAGGTATGTGAGACTGACATTCCAAGGGACCGCCAGAGCATCTATCAGTACAGACTGAGGATCCCTCGACCTCGACATGTAGCTTGGGAGCTTGGCATTCTAACGAGATGCCATGAGATCCAGTTCCGGCTGTCCCCATTTGAGAATCAAGCTGGAAAACACCTCCAGATGGAGTTCCCACTCCCCCGGGTGAAAGGTCTGTCTGCTCAGAAAATCCGCTTCCCCCTGGAATGTGGATCGCAGATAGACAGCAGTTGTGGGTCTCCGCCCACTGAATAATTTTGGCTACCTCTGTCATGGCCAAGGAACTCCAGGTTCTTCTGTGATGGTTGATATAACCCACTGAAGTTATGTTGTTCGACTGGAACCTGATAAACCGGGCTGAAGCTGAGGCCAGGCCAGAAGAGCATTGAAGATTGCCCTCAGCTCCAGAATGTTTATGGGGAGAACAGACTCCTCCCGAGTCCATGTACCCTGAGCCTTTAGAGAGCCCCATACTGCTGCCAATGCCAGCAGGCTGGCATCTGTTGTCACAATCACCCAGGTGGGTCTGCGGAAGCAGGTTCCCTGGGAGAGATGTTCCTGAGACAACCACCAAAGAAGAGAATCTCTTGCCGTCTGGTCCAGATGTAATTGCAGAGACAGATCCGCATAATCCCCGTTCCACTGTCTGAGCATACATAACTGCAGAGGTCTGAGGTGAAAACAGGCAAATGGAATGATGTCCATGGCAGCTACCATCAGACCGATCACCTACATACATTGAGCCACTGACGGCCGAGGAGAGGACTGAAGTGCCAGACAAGAATTGAAGATCTTTGATTTTCTGACCTCTGTCAGAAATATTTTCATCGATAGGGAATCTATTATGGTTTGAGATCTAGAATTGGTCTGAAAGTGCTATCTTTTTTGGAAACCACAAACAGATTGGAGTAAAATCCTAGACCCTGTTCCTGCATTGGAACAGGAACTATCACTCCCAGGTCGGAAAGGTGTTGAACACAGTGTAAGAATGCCTCTCTTTTTATCTAGTCTACAGATAATCTTGAGAGCAGAAACCTGCCCCTGGGAGGAAAGGTCTTGAACTCTAATTTGTATCCTTGGGACACGATGTACACTGCCCAGGGATCCTGAACATTCCTAACCCAAGCCTGAGCGAAGAAGGAAAGTCTGCCCCCACAAGACCCGGTCCAGGATCGGGGACAGACCCTTCATGACGACTTTGAGTCATTAGCGGGCTTCTTAGATTGCTTTCCCTTGTTTCACGACTGGTTGGACCTCCAAGCAGGCTTGGAGTGTTCCTGCTTTGTAGAGAGAGAGGAAGGCTTACCCTTGAAGTTTCGAAAGGAACGAAAATTGCTCTGACGTCCCTTCTGCTTATTCCTCTTATCCTGAGGGAGGAAATGACCCTTTCCTCCCGAAATGTCGGAAATAATCTCAGTCAGGCCCGGCCCAAACAAGGTCTTACCCTTGAAGGGAATCGCCAAAAGCTTAGATTTAGACGACACATCCACAGACCAGGATTTCAACCATAAGGCTCTGCGGGCCAGTACAGAAAATCCAGAAATGTTTTCTCCTAGCTTAATAACCTGTAGGGCATCCGTAATAAAAGAATTGGCCAATTTAAGGGCCTTGATCCTATCTTGGATCTCGTCAAGGGGAGTGTCTGTCTGAATAAAATCAGACAATGCATCAAACCAGTATGCTGCCGCACTAGTGACAGTAGCAATACACACCGCAGGTTGCTATTGTAAACCCTGGTGGACAAACATCTTTTTGAGCAAACCCTCCAAATTCTTATTCATAGGATCCTTAAAGGAACAACTATCCTCTATGGAAATAGTGGTCGTCTTAGCTAAAATGGAAATTGTCCCTTCCACCATGGGGACCATCTGCCAAGACTCCTTGATAGAGTCATCAATAGGAAACATCTTTTTAAAAATAGGGGATGGAGAAAAAGGAATACCCGGTCTCTCCCATTCCATAGCAATAATTTCTGTAGCCCAATCTGGTACAGGGAAAACCTCCACCGTGGAAGGTACAGCAAAATACTTGTTTAGCTTGCTAGACTTATTAGGATTGACTATGACAGTAGTGTCTGAGTCGTCCAAGGTAGCCAAAATTTCCTTAAGTAACAAACGGAGGTGTTCAAGCTTAAATCTGAAGGATACAACTTCAGTTTAAGAAGAAGGAATTACACTGTCTGAGTCTGAGATTTTACCCTCAGATGCTACCGAAGTATCTTCCTCCTCAGATTTCTTGGAGGGAACATTTAAAATAGCCAAGACTGTGTCAAAAACCTTACTCACTGATTCTTTACATTTAATCTTGCGCTTTCCCTGCAGCATGAGAAAAGCAGACAACGCATCAGATACCGCAGAGGGCATGAGGGAAGCAATGTCTTGCAACGTAACTCCAGGCGGAGTATGAGAGGAAGCGCAGGGCACTTCATGTGTGGACGATAAAATTTGGGACACTTGAGGAGAAAGCTGTTGCATATCTTGAACATTGTCAGAAGACTCCTGAACAGCATCCGCCTTAGACAATGTTGGTTCAGAAAAAAGTCTATCCCTGTAATTTAAAGTTCTCTCAATACATGAGCAACAGAAAGGGATTGGTGGTTCCATGTTAGCATCAAAACATAAAGAACAAGAAACATTTTGCATGGCCTCTTGGTCCATCTTTACTCACAATTGATCAAATTAGAATAAACTGATCATTTAGGTTGAAATTAACAAACCAAAAAAACATTACTGTCTCTTTAAATGTTAAACTGTAATTTATTTATTTTTTGCTGGAAAAAAAAAAAAAAACTGTCACAAATACTCCGGATACTCCGAAACACACACTAAACATTAAGTCACAATCTCCTTGTCCCCAGTGCCTGCCATTACTGCCATACTTAACATAATCCCCTAATTCCATAGGAGACTGTCTATTGTGTCCCATCAAATAAAATCAAAGTGCCAAAGTTTTCCTATATATGTCCAGAAAAAATAAAATCAGCACTTACCTTCAGAAATCTGCCAGGCAGCAAGGCAGCTCACTAGGTTTGAGAGGCATGTTTCCCACATGGACCTGTGGAAGAAAAACAAAGACTGAGTAATCTTACTCAGGCTTTCAAAGTTAGGGCAGCATTAAATACATGGGAGGCGCAGTAAGGATTGTACCCCACAAGTTCCCATTGCTTAAATGCCACCACTGCTCTACTGAAAAGACTGACATGGACTACGGCTACACCCCAGGACAAAGCAGAACAAGCTTACACTGCTGAAAAATAACAAAATCTTGCTTGAAGAATCTTCTTCCAAACACTTAAACTTTACCACCTCCTTGCTCTTAACGTAGGCAAAGAGAATGACTGGGGTTGGAGGGAAGGGAGGTGATATTTAACAGCTTTGCTGTGGTGCTCTTAGCTGCCTCCTGCTGGGCAGGAGTGATATTCCCAATAGTAATTAGATGATCCGTGGACTCACCGTACCATTAGAAAGAAATACATATATTTAAAACTTTATAATACATAAAGCGCCAAACATAGCTGAGAGTGTCTTAAATGATGATACATACTTACCAAAGACACCCATCCGCATATAGCGGACAGCCAAACCAGTACTGAAAACTATCAGCAGAGGTAATGGTATAAGAGTATATTGTCGATCTGAAAAGGTAGGAGTTGAATCCCTATGACCCATAACAGAGAACCCTTGAAAAGATTTCCCATGAGTGAAACCATAAAAATCAACAGGCTCTTCACATCCCTTTCACAAACACTGTACTCTGAGAGGAATTGGGCTTCAGAATGCTTAGAACCACTTACCATAGAAGAAATCATAAAAATCAAGCACAAACTTACTTCACCACCTCCATAGGAGGCACAGTTTGCAAAAACTCAAGTATATGTGTGGTGGGAGGTGTATTTATAAACATTTGAGGTTTGGGAAATTTTGCCCCTTCCAGGTAGAAATGTATATCCGATATGTCACTAGCTCATGGACTCTTGCCATTTACATGAAAGAAAGTATATTTCTATAACAGTGTTGAAATATTGCAATGATCCACAGCACCAAGTGTTATAAACAAACTTTAGAAATGTATTTAGGTACAAACAAATGCAACGTCTTGGGATCAATTCCCTTAATCATGCATAGGATCAACAGTTGTGTATTGGACCTTTATATAGAGAAATTTTAACCCTTCACACACTTATCCTAATTACAATAATACAGCGCCACCTAGTAGGTGTCATACAATAATACATGAAGCTTTAACAAGTTACCTTACTCTTATATTTAATCCTTAATCACAAACTATATTATTCTACACACAAACCTATTAACAAAACTATTAAAAAATACGTATACAGGTCAGATGTCTCTAAGTCTTTAACTTTATGTAGGTCAGATACCTCTAAATATGTAACCCTATAGAAACACAGCAAAATCTAACTCCCTATTAAGACCCACAGGGATCATGGTATTGAGTTTATGAATCCAAAAGGATTATTTTTGTTTCAACAATTATTCCCTATTACCTCCTCTACGTAGCCTACCTATGCCATTAATTATTTGCCACCTTAGTTGACTTATACTGTGCCCAGCCTCTAAAAAATGACTGGACAGGGGCATTTAAATCTCCACAACAGATATTAGACCTGTGTTGACTCATCCTCTCTCTCACCTTTCTAGTCGTCTCACCCAAGTAAATCTTCGAACAGGGACATTTTATTAGGTAAATGACATAGGATGAGTCGCACGTAAAATGTTCCCAAATTCTAAATTTTCTACCTGTCAAGGGATGTAGAAAATCATTGCCTTTAATTACCACATTACAACTGGCACATCCCAAACATGGGAAAGTGCCAGTATTTTTAGATGTTATATAGGTTCGACCTTGTGCTTTTCTAGATCCCACATCACTCTTTACTAACCTATCTTTCAAATTAGGTACTCTTTTATAGGCCATCATCGGAGGATCCCTAAAAGCTATAATATCAGGGTTACAATCTTTAAGAACATTCCAATGTTCATATATAATCCTGGAGATATCTTTACTATAAGGGTTATATTGTGTGACACAGACCATGCCCTGTGGCTTCTTATCTTTCTCAATTGTGGCAGGTCTCTCCTCTAAAATCATCTTTTTCTCTTTATTTATCAAAGGACCAGGATAGCCTCTATCTTTAAACCTCTTAGTCATTTTATTTAATCTCTGTTCTACCAGCAAGTTATCTGTCACTATCCTTTTAACCCTTCGCATTGGGCTACGTGGGAGAGAATTCTTTAATTGATCTGGATGATAACTATCAAATGCTAATAATGTGTTTCTATCAGTGGGTTTTTTATGTATATCTACATTTAATAAACCACCAGCATTCCTATATACAACAGTGTCTAAGAAAACAATACTTTCCTCACTAAAAGACACCATGAACTTCACACCATTAACACCATTATTAAGATGTTCAAAAAAGGAGAGGCGGGTACCAATGTCACCCCACCACACGCCAAACACATCATCTATGAAGGGCCACCAGGCTGCTCCATAGAGTTTAAATAATGCATTTTCATATAGAAATTTTTCTTCTATCTGTCCCACGAATAGGTTGGCGTATGATGGGCCGACATTGGAACCCATTGCTGTACCTCTTATTTGCTCATACCAATCATCTGCAAAAAGAAAATAATTATGATATAACACAGTTCTCAATAATTCCTCTATAAACTGCAACTGAGGTATAGTGTATATACCAGTATTCTTTAAAGCACACAATGCTTGATTCAATTCCACTTTCGTGGTTTATGATCGTGTACAAACTGCACACATCTAAAGTAAATAGTATATACTTGGTATTTTGCATAGGGAGATTTTTAAGTTTATCCAAAAACTCACTGGTATCTCTAATGTAAGATGTTAATTTTAGAACTTCTGGTTGGAGTATCTTATCTAAATAAGTGGCAATATTAGTAAATACAGACATGACCCCTGCTACAATTGGGCGTCCTGGGGGTCTGTCCAAACTTTTATGTACTTTAGGTACTGTATAGAAAATGGGGGTCTTTGGATATTCTATAAATAGATAAGTACATAGGGATTTGTCAATGATATTTCTTGATACTGCTTTATCTAAAATGTTCCTAATCCTAATTTTAAATACTGGACTGCCATTCAATTTTCTGTATGTAGTGTTATCCTTAAGTTGACTCTCTATCTCCGTTACATAGAAATCATTCTTTAATAATACAGTGGCACCGCCCCTGTCAGATCTCCGTATAGTAACCCCTTTAGATTTTAAATCATTAATGGCAGCACGCTGATCCCTAGACAAATTTGGTTTACATATTTTTGGCTGATGCTTCACTTTCTCTTATTTTTTCAAAGTCAAATTTAACCAATTTAGTGAAGGTTTCAATGCTGCCATTAATGTCAGGAGGAAAAAAGGTATTTTTTTTATATAAACCAGTTCCCTTTAAATGCAATTTTCCACTAACAGAACCTGTAGAGGAAATCTGTGTCATATTAGTTTGATCTTTATGGGCAAAAAAAGCGTTTAGTTTTAAAGTCCTGAAAAATGTAAACATGTCCTTATCCAGCTCAAACAGATCGATATTCTTAACCGGGCAAAAAGTCAATCCCTTATTCAGTAGAGCATGTTCACTGTCAGTCAATGCTAAGTTGGACACATTAATAACATTTGTTACTTGCTGTGAGACGTTTTCTTCCTGTTGGTTTCTCTCGCTGGTTGCTTGCGAAGTGCTGCTTCTTTTTCGGTGATTGCGGCCCCCCCAGATGACATCACCACCTCGTCGCTTGAATCCAAAAAAAACGGAGCCGCTGGAGGAATCAGAGCTCTGTGCTCCTTCTCTTGTCGCCTGTGTGTGATGTCCACGTCCGCGACCGTACCTCTGACCCCTATAACCAGCTGATCTCTGTGGCCAAATCGGAACCTTCAGACCGCCACCTGTAAACCTTGCCCTGCTGATAATCCAGTTCATCCCTTAGTAACTTCGATCTCTTGCGGTCCTGGATCTCCTTTTTCTGAACAGCGATCTTTTCATCGATCTCCTTAATCTTTTTTTCAAATTCTTCCAAAGGTAAGGCTTGTTTCAGCACCTCTTTACCTTGATCGATTAGAGCTTGTTGCTTCTCTATCTCTTGCTGTAATGTGTCAACTGTGAGTACCATAATGTCATAGGAACATTTGTTTAATATGGCCTCAAACGTATTGCAGTAATCTTCATGGTCTTTTAATAGTGTGGGTCTCGTATTCATCCAGAGGCCTCTTGGGATATGTTTTACACGAAAATATCCAGCTAGTGTTATTGCATGGAGTTCCCATGCCATATTTCTCCTACTCAGCTTTTCATATTAATTTGTGTTCCTCTCCAAAGGGGCCTCTTTAAGAAAATATCTTGATCCTCTTATTAATGTGGTGATTCTTGCGGCATCCACCTCTGTATAAGTAAAATTCTTTGTACCATCTGTTTTAGGTAATTTATCCATATTAGTTGAACACCAATGGGTATAGATGCAAGTAAGTGTTGCAGTCCAAAATTGCAACCAGCACTAAACAATACACAAATAGCACCTTAGTCCCTTCTTCCTTTTGGTGGCCAGTGGTACAGAGGAGACTGCTTTCCTCTCCAGTATTCAAATATTGCAATGATCCAGTGTTGAATATGCAAAACTGGGGAATGGTAAATAAAGGGAATATCTATCTATTAAACAATAAAATTTTTGGTGTTAACTATCGTTTAAAGTGACTAAGAACACTTTAAAAGAGAATGATGTGTTCAAATTAAAATAAAAGTAATTATCCGGTTTGCACAGCAGATGAGGGAAAGGGTGGGGGATTTATGGAATAAACTTCTATTTGAGGTGGTTAACACAAAGACTGTAAAGAAATTAAAAATGCCTGGGGCATGCATAAGGCTACCCTAAGAAAAAAGTAACATGTAATATGGGTAGACTTGATGGGCCTTTTTGGTTCTTATCTACCGTCAAATTCTATGTTTCTATCCTCACTCTTTAGAGGAAATCTCATTATCTGAAGATACCACAGTATCCCTTGGAACAGGGTACATAGCACTTAGAAAGAAAAAAAAATCTGAACTAACCTTTTACGCTTGTATTAAGCGTAAACAGCAAAAAAACAAAATGTATGCTTACCTGGTAAATTTCTTTCTTTTGCGATGTACCGAGTCCAAGGTTTCATCCTTACTTGTGGGATATTATCCTTCCTAACAGGAAGTGGCAAAGAGAGCACCCACAGCAGAGCTGTCTATATAGCTCCCCCCTTAACTCCACTCCACAGTCATTCGACCGAAGGCCAAGGAAGAAAAAGGAGAAACTATAAGGTGCAGAGGTGACTGAAGTTTTCAATAAAAAATACTACTATCTGTCTTGAATAGACAGGGCGGGCCGTGGACTCGGTACATCGCAAAAGAAAGAAATTTATCAGGTAAGCATAAATTCTGTTTTCTTTTGCAAGATGTACCAAGTCCACAGTTTCATCCTTACTTGTGGGATACCAATACCAAAGCTTTAGGACACGGATGAAGGGAGGGACAAGACAGGAACCTAAACTGAAGGCACCACTGCTTGCAAAACCTCTCTCCCAAAAATAGCCTCCGAAGAAGCAAAAGTATCAATTTGGAAAATTTGGAAAATTTATGAAGCGAAGACCAAGTCGCAGCCTTACAAATTTGTTCAACAGAAGCATCAGTTTTAAAAGCCCATGTCGAAGCCACCGCTCTAGTAAAGTGAGCTGTAATTCTTTCAGGAGGCTGCTGTCCAGCAGTCTCATAAGCCAAACGGATTATGCTTTTCAGCCAAAAGGAAAGAGAGGTAGCCATAGCCTTTTGACCTCTACGCTTTCCAGAATAGACAACAAAGAAGATGTTTGACGAAAATATTTGGTTGCCTGCAAATAAAACTTCAAAGCACGAACCACGTCCAAGTTGTGCAACAGACGCTCCTTCTTAGAAGAAGGATTAGGACACAGAGAAGGAACAACAATTTCCTGGATTGATATTCCTGTTAGTAACAACCTTAGGGAGGAACGCAGGTTTGGTACGCAAAACCACCTTATCAGCATGGAAAACAAGATAAGGCGAGTCGCATTGTAATGCAGATAGTTCAGAAACTCTTCAAGCTGAAGAGATAGCAACTAGAAACAGAACTTTTCAAGGTAGAAACTTAATATCTATGGAATGCATGGGTTCAAACGGAACCCCCTGAAGAACTTTAAGAACTAAATTTAGACTCCATGGCGGAGCAACAGGTTTAAACACAGGCTTGATTCTAACTAAAGCCTGACAAAAAGCCCAAACGTCTGGGACATCTGCCAGATGCTTGTGCAATAGGATAGACAAAGCAGATATCTGCCATTTTAAGGAACTAGCTGACAATCCTTTCACCAATCCCTCTTGGAGAAAGGACAAAATCCTAGGTATCCTGATCTTACTCCATGAGTAACCTTTGGATTCGCAACAAAAAAGATATTTACGCCATATCTTATGATAGATTTTCCTGGTGACAGGCTTTCGAGCCTGAATCAAGGTATCTATGACCGACTCAGAGAAACCCCGCTTTGATAAAATCAAGCGTTCAATCTCCAAGCAGTCAGTTGCAGAGAAATTAGATTTGGGTGCTTGAAGGGACCTTGAATCAAAAGATCCTGTCTCAGTGACAGAGTCCATGGTGAAAGAGATGACATGCCCACCAGGTCTGCATACCAAGTCCTGCGTGGCCACGCAGGCACTATCAAAATCACCAAAGCTCTCTCCTGTTTGATTCTGGCAATCAGACGCGGAGGGAAAGGTGGAAACACATAAGCCAGGTTGAACGACCAGGGTACTGGCTAGAGCATCTATCAGTACTGCCCGAGGATCCCTTGACCTGGACCCATAACGAGGAAGTTTGGCGTTCTGACGAGACGCCATCAGATCCAATGCTGGTGTGCCCCATAGCTGAACCAGTTGAGCAAACAACTCCAGATGGAGTTCCCACTCCCCCGGATGAAATGTCTGATGACTAAGAAAATCTGCCTCCCAGTTCTCTACCCCTGGGATATAGATCGCTGATAGATGGCAAGAGTGAGTCTCTGCCCATCGGATTATTCTGGAAACTTCTATCATTGCTAAGGAACTCCTTGTTCCCCCCTGATGATTGATATAAGCCACAGTGGTGATGTTGTGCGACTGAAATCTAATGAATCTGGCCTAAGCCAGCTGAGGCCACGCCTGAAGAGCATTGAATATCGCTCTTAATTCCAGAATATTTATCGGTAGGAGGGCCTCCTCCTGAGTACACAAACCCTGTGCTTTCAGGGAATTCCAGACTGCACCCCAGCCCAGTAGGCTGGCGTCCGTCGTCACGTTAACCCATGCTGGCCTGCGGAAACACATTCCCTGGGACAGGTGATCCTGTGACAACCACCAAAGAAGAGAATCTCTGGTCTCCTGATCCAGATTTATCTGAGGAGATAAATCTGCATAATCCCCATTCCACTATCTGAGCATGCATAGTTGCAGTGGTCTGAGATGTAAGCGAGCAAACTGAACTACGTCCATTGCCGCTACCATTAGTCCAATTACCTCCATACACTGAGCCACTGACGGCAGAGGAATGGAATGAAGAGCTCGACATGTGGCCAAAATCTTTGATTTCCTGACCTCTGTCAGAAATATTTTCATGTCCACTGAGTCTATCAGAGTCCCAAGGAATGAAACTCTTGTGAGAGGGGAAAGAGAACTCTTTTTTACGTTCACCTTCCACCCATGAGATCTTAGAAAGGCCAATACGAAGTCCGTGTGAGACTTGGTTAGTTAGAAAGTTGACGCTTGAATTAGGATGTCGTCTAGATAAGGCGCCACTGCTATGCCCCGCGGCCTTAGGCCCGCCAGAAGGCACCCTAGCACCTTTGTGAAAATTATCGGCGCCGTGGCCAACCCGAAGGGAAGAGCCACAAACTGGTAATGCTTGTCCAGAAAGGCAAACCTGAGGAATTGGTGTTGATCTTTGCGGATAGGAATGTGTAGATACGCATCCTTTAAGTCCACAGTGGTCATATATTGACCCTCCTGGATCATTGGTAAAATAGTCTGAATGGTCTCCATCTTGAAGGATGGGACTCTGAGGAATTGGTTTAGGATCTTGAGATCTAGGATTGGTCTGAAGGTTCCCTCTTTTTTGGGAACCACAAACAGATTGGAGTAGAACCCCTGCCCCTGTTCTGTTTTCGGAACTGGGCAGATCACTCCCATGGTAAATAGATCTTCTACACAGCGTAAGAACGCCTCTCTTTTTGTCTGGTTTACAGACAATTGAGACAGATGGAATCTCCCCCTTGGAGGAGAATCTTTGAAATCTAGAAGATACCCCTGGGTTACGATTTCTACAGCCCAGGAGTCCTGAACGTCTCTTGCCCAAGCCTGAGCAAAGAGAGAGAGTCTGCCCCCTACTAGATCCGGTCCCGGATCGGGGGCTACCCCTTCATGCTGTCTTGGTGGCAGCAGCAGGCTTCTTGGCCTGTTTACCATTGTTCCAAGCCTGGTTAGGTCTCCAGACTGGCTTGGATTGAGCAAAATTCCCCTCTTGCCTTGCAGCAGGGGAAGAGGAAGCGGGACCACCCTTGAAGTTTTGAAAGGAATGAAAATTATTTTGTTTGGTCCTAATCTTATTTGACTTATCCTGAAGGAGGGCATGACCCTTCCCTCCAGTGATATCTGAAATGATCTCTTTCAGTTCCGGCCCAAATAGGGTCTTACCTTGAAAGGGATGGTCAAAAGCTTAGATTTTGATGACACATCAGCCGACCAGGACTTAAGCCATAACACTCTACGCGCTAAAATGGCAAAACCTGAATTCTTTGCTGCTAATTTAGCCAGATGAAAAGTGGCGTCTGTAATGAAAGAATTAGCTAGCTTAAGAGCCCTAATTCTATCCAGAATATCATCTAATGGGGTCTCCCCCTGAAGAGCCTCGACCAGAGCCTAGAACCAAAAGGCAGCTGCAGTGGTTACAGGAGCAATGCACGCTATAGGCGGGAGAAGAAAACCCTGATGAACAAAAATTTTCTTTAGGAGACCCTCTAATTTTTTTATCTATAGGATCTTTGAAAGCACAACTGTCCTCAATAGGTATAGTTGTACGCTTAGCCAGAGTAGAAATAGCTCCCTCCACCTTAGGGACCGTCTGACATGAGTCCCGCATGGTGTCGGATATGGGAAACATCTTCTTAAAAATAGGAGGGGGAGCGAACGGAATACCTGGTCTATCCCACTCCTTAATAACATTGTCCGAAATCCTCTTAGGGACCAGAAAAACATCAGTGTAGACAGGAACCTCTAAATATTTGTCCATTTTACACAATTTCTCTGGAACTACAATAGGGTCACAATCATCCAGAGTCGCTAAAACCTCCCTGAACAATAAGCGGAGGTGTTCTAGCTTAAATTTAAATCTGAATCTGTCTGAGGGAACATCTTTCCTGAATCAGAAATCTCTCCCTCAGACAGCAAATCCCTCATCCCTACCTCAGAACATTGTGAGGGTACATCGGATATGGCTACTAAAGCGTTAGAAGGCTCAGCATTTGTTCTTAACCCAGAGCTACTGCGCTTCCCTTGCAACCCAGGCAGTTTAGATAAAACCTCTGTGAGGGTAGAATTCATAACTGTGGCAATATCTTGCAAGGTGAAAGAATCAGACACACTAGAGGTACTTGGCGTCACTTGTGCGGGCGTTACTGGTTGTGACACTTGGGGAGAACTAGATGGCATAATATGATTTCCTTCTGTCTGAGAATCATCCAGTGCCAAACTTTTATAAGTCAAAATATGCTGTTTGCAATTTATAGACATATCAGTACATATGGGACACATTCTAAGAGGGGGTTCCACAATGGCTTATAAACATATTGAGCAAGGAGTTTCCTCAATGTCAGACATGTTGAACAGGCTAGTAATGAGACCAGCAAGCTTGAAAAACAATTTATTCAGTGAAAAAACAACAATTTAATAAACGGTACTGTGCCTTTAAGAGAAAAAAAAAGGCATACACAAACTGCAAAACTGCTTAAAAATACCTCAAATTTTTCGAAATTTTTACAGCAGATTCAATAAGCTTTAGTAAGATTGCACCACAAGCAAATTAAACAATTAACCCCCAAATATGGAAACCGGATTGACAAAGTGCCAAAAACCGGCAAAAACCCTGTCAGCACTGTGCCACAGCTCTGCTGTGGCGCCTACCTGCCCTTAGGGATTGGTAATGTGGGGATAAAGCTTTGATTTGGCCCAAGAAGTTTACCAAAACCCTCCGGTGTTGTATCTTGCTTCTTGTCAAGAGAAAACATCAGCGAAATTAGGCCCCGCCCATCTCACTCGATTACTAAGGCCTCCAAAAAAAAAGCCAAGCGTTTTTACAGCCATGTGGGTTCTAAAAACCCCAAAAAGCCAAGTGTACGCTCAATACAGTTGTCCCTAAAAGGATTATTAACAGCACTCCCAGAACACACAACCATTTGTTAATATCATTCAAACTGAGTGTCCCATAAGTTTAGCCCTTTATGCAAGCTTAGTAATGCCACTATAAGTCTAGGATTACTGCTTACCCTTACCCTCATGGGGATACTGTCAGCCTTTCTGAACTATCACAGTCTCTCCAGAAAAAATGACTGAACATACCTCATTGCTGTATAGCAAGAAACCGTTCCTCACACTGAAGTTTTCCTGTACTCCTCAGCTTCTGTGGGAACAGCAGTGGACCTTAGTTACAAATGCTAAGATCATCATCCTCTAGGCAGACATATTCATCCATCTCCTGCCTGAGAGTAAATAGTACACACCAGTATCATTTAAAAATAACAAACTCTTGCTTGAAGAAAAATAAAAACTAACAGTTTATCACCTCTTTCACTTTACCCTTCCTGCTTAGAGCCAGCAAAGAGAATGACTGGGGGGTGGAGTTAAGGGGGGAGCTATATAGACAGCTCTGCTGTGGGTGCTCTCTTTGCCACTTCCTGTTAGGAAGGATAATATCCCACAAGTAAGGATGAAACCGTGGACTCTGTACATCTTGCAAAAGAAAAAACACAAAAAAACTATGTAGCCGGAAGTACTTTGTTAGCATTATCCTGTAATAAACAGAGAATAGGTGTATTAGTACTCAAATAAATATTAGATTGGCCACTATGCATTTAACAAATCTAATCATGAGTCACATAAATGAGCTGAAGAAAGCACTTCAGTTGTTTTATGATAAGCACACTTAAATAATAATAGAAAAGTGTTCAAGAGGGTAAGTTTCTAGAGTAAGTTTAGAGACAGAGTTCACTGCTCCTTATAGCATAAGCAAAGCAATAAGCACTAAAAAAAACCTTAGGAAAGCTTTTGAGGAAAAGAAAACAATTATACTATTTAAGTAGCTTTATAGATAGTTAATGCAGGTATATAACCAGCATCCCTTGGAACATGTTCAGTCTAGTATTTTAAACTAACTTTTAAAGGCACAATCAAGGTGTATGTAGTTGCAGCTGGATTACATTTATAAACCTGTCTGCTTGCTAGGTATATCAATCCAAAGCACAAAATCTGTAAAAACAGTGGGATATTTAGTTCACCAAATAAAATACATAAGTGTTGCACAAACAGCACAGCAAGTAGGCAACCCCCTAAAAAGTGTGAATCTCTATCCTAATAATATACAGAAGCTACAACCGTGGGACCGCATGACGTCACTGACATGTTTTGGGTTTCCCCATAATCATAGGTAGTTGAGGTAATTATTGCTTGGTAGATGAGCTAATTATTGGGATACTACAGCTGGCTTGGTAAAAAAAATGCAAAAATATATATGTGTACAAAGCAAGGGTAATAGTGATATTCTGTCCCACGGGCGAATATACATAATATATAGATAAACTTTAAAAAATTAAAAAGTGCCCACAATGTGGCTATAAGTGTGCCTATATATAAAAATGTAAAACATACTTAACCATAGAGACTTGTCCACTATTAAGCAAGTTGCAGAGAGCCAGACCAGTATTGAAACATATCAGCAGAGGTAATGGAATAGGAGTATAATGTAGATCTGTAAAGGGAGACAGAAGACGAGTCCCTGCGACCAAATTTACAGAGGGCCGATAAAGGATTTACCATGATGCAAAACCATCATATCATAAACCATACCCCAAATGCATCCCTCTGACAAGCACTGGGCTACAACATAGACTGAAAGCCCCTTCCACTGAAGAAATTATGCAAATTTTCACGCTTTAGCCACCTCCAACGGAGGCAAAGTAAAAACTAAGGTATGTGCGAGGTGGGATGGGTTTTATAGTGCTCTTGGGGCTTGGGAAACATTGCCTTATCCTAGTGGTAGGAATGTAATCCCATATGTAACAGATCGTGGACTTTCACAACCTATATGAAAGAAAAAGGGATACTAATCAAGATCAATTGATCCCATTAATATAATTTTCATTTTATATATATATATATATATATATATATATATATATATATATATATATATATATATATATATATCAGTGACGTGCAGTGAGGTCAGAGGCTGGTGAGGCACTAGATATGATACGCCGGAGAAACACATGTACAGAGGGCCGCAAGTACCCCCAACAGGGCAGGTTTAAATGATAGCTGAACCAGGGCACAGGTGATATAATCAGGTGAATGGGTGAGAACAAGTTAGTAACCACTGAGTTACTGATCAGCTGGTTACTTCACCTGTGCACTGATTCAGCTATAATGAAAACCTGGCCTGTTGGGGGTACTTGACCATTGTTGAGAAACACTGCACTAAAGCACCAGCTCATCGGAAATGTATTGATTACCTGGAGAATAAAGCACACATACTCTGCTCACTGACACCCACACACACTCTGCTTACATACACACTCACACAATTCTGTGGCACAGTGCCAGTTATTAAGCAAATAGAATGATACACAATCTCTTCTCTACTCACTACTGTATTGTAAAAATAGAAATAATTTACCATATAAGTTTTACATAAAGGACAATTTATCAATACTGCCAACACAGCTGTTGCAATATGGTGTTCAAGAAACGCATGTGCACATCCCACTTAGGTATGCTCTTCAACAAAGGACACCAAAGGATACCAAAAGAATGAAGTACATAATAATAATAAAAGTAAAATAGAAAGTTTATTTATTTCTTTTTTTGTGCAATTTCTATCTGAATGATGGAAATGTAATTATGACTTTCATGTTCCTTTCAAAATCTAATTTGATTTTGTGACATGGGGCCAGTAACAGTTGATGCTAATTCTCAAAATATAAATAACTAGAAACGTCTATTAAAATAGCATGCTCTACCTCAATCATGAAAGTTTAATTTTAAATGTCTCCCTTTGACTATGTGTTTAACCAGTTACTTTACAGTGGCATTATTTCTAAAAACATTTAACTGCAATAATTACATATATTTTATAAATGACTCATTATCTGTTATTAATATAAACTTGTATAAAAGCAGCACATATTAAAAACACAATGCAACAGCTTTCAATTGATTTGTGAATTACAAGTCAACAGCAGTCTTTAAATAAATGGAGACACAGTGAAAAATAAAAATAGATACTGCATCCTCTGACTGAACAGACATAACCTATATGGGGTTTGTATCTAATTAAATCAAATAACCATGAAAAGGGGAGGCTTAGCAATATTCAATGTCAAAAACTTTAATTTAAATAATGTGGACACTGCACACTTAACTTCAAACTCTGGGTTTTAAATGATGGATTTGAATTGACCCTTTGACTTCCTGTCAGTATTGGGTTATGCTCACTTACTGCCCCCTGTTAATGAGCTGTATCTGAACACAATTTGTGAATCACAGGAGATGTAGAATACTACTTTACTCTTCTGCTTGGGTTATGCTCACTTACTGTCCCCCTGTTAATGAGCTGTATCTGAACACAATTTGTGAATCACAAGAGATGTAGAATACTACTTTACTCTTCTGCTTGGTGTCATCTGTTCTTAGGCAACCTCAGCTTCCAGTTGTGTCACATGACCCTGCTCACTGCATCCTCCTTCTGATTAATCTATATATCCTTCACTTGCTAGGAGGCATCAAGAGGGGTGCCTCCTATTGGTCCCAATTTTTGCTGCTAATATATTGACAGAACACAGGTGGCACTGCAGCACAGCTTTTCCTTTGACCCATGTACTGCAATGGAGAGAAGCGTTCCTGTACCTGCCTCTCCATAGCATTACATGGGGGGAAAATATTTTTTTGGGACTTTTTTTGTTGTTGTTTTAATTAAAATTTAATTAAGCTTTGGCCACATATGGCAGGGTAGGCACTGCCTCCCCTGCCTCCTATGAGTGCACGTCACTGATAGATATATATATATATATATATATATATATATATATTTATTTTTTTTTTTAAAACATGGGTTTAATGGGTTTAACACAGTTCTCTCATACATCTTCATTCACTCAAATATCCACCAATATGCTCAAGTTATGGCATCCCACTCCTATTTGATAAGAACCACCTTCTCACTCCTACCCACAAATCTACTTTTCCCATGCAGCATTTATCTTGATAAATCCATTGCTTGTTGTTTCAGACATAGTATATTTAAAACAAGGTTTTTATATGGTAGAAAATACTGTGAACAAGTGTTAAAACTTGTGCAGCCAGTCAGATTCTAGCATTTTTAGAGATTAGGTGCTATTCAGATTAAGGTGCTAATTAATGTATTATTATTATTATTATTATTATTATTATTATTATTTAAAATCTGTCACAATTTCCAGCATTACATTTCAGGTAAAAGCCACCTAAGCTGAGGAATAAAGGAATAAAGGTACAAATGGTAGCTGGTATGCAAAGAAAATCTGGTAGCAGCTTTACAAATCTTGTCAAGAGAATCATCATTGCAAAATGTTGAAAGAGCAGTAAGACATTCAGGAGAGGACTTATCCTAAAACAGGTAGGCCTTCTCTTCTAAACCTTAAAGGGACACTAAACGATGGAAAAAAGTTAGCATAAATCTCTATATCCATATTTGTTTTTTATATTTGTAATTGGCTTTGTGTGTCATATTATTACTGTTTTCTAGATATTCTGCTTAAAAAAATTATTGATTTCCAAACCCACCGTTATAAGATCAATTTTGAAGAACAAATCATTCTTGATAACCTGAGTTATCAAGATGTCCGACTTCGTCTGTACTGCGCATGCGCAATCTTTCTTACACGTCATCCTATACGTCAAGTAGCTTGATTTGGGTAAGTGAGGAATCGAAGCGGCAATCTGCGCATGCGCGAATGCCCGTATTGTATTGCGCATGCGCCGGGTGATGGTAAGATGTGATAATGATTTGGGTAAGTGAGGAATTGAAGCGGCAATCTGCGCATGCGCGAATGCCCGTATTGTATTGCGCATGCGCCGGTAAGATGCGATAATGATATGCAGGAAATTGCAGTGTGATTGGAGACTGATTTTTGCATTGAATGCACTATACACAGGGGTTTGGCTTTGATGATGTCTTTTCCAAAATGTAATATAACATTTTATTCTGCTTCTAACACTCGTTTTAATGTCAAAGTGGGTACGTTTTGATAGTTGAGGTCTGTAGATACGTTTGTGATAATTTATTAATAATGAAAAATTCAAAGTTTTGGAATCCTTTAAGTTAGGCTGCTACAATAATACCTGTAGCCTTATGACCATTGTAAAAAAGTGAACATTGAAGGCAGTCAAAAGATTTAGTTGCCTCCACATAAAGCTTAAGAGATCATACAACATCAAGATTTTGAAGAAGCCACTCCAAAGTACTGTAGGAGTTGGACACAAAGGAATGTACCACAATTTCCTGATTGTGTCCGTGGATACCATCTTTAGAAAAAAATATAGGTTTGTTCTGAGAACAGCCAGAACAGAAAAACAGGAAGCTGAAAAATGGCTAACAGAGAGATGAACTTCCAGGTCAGGCATTAGAGATTTAGACCATTCATAGGTTCAAACAGAGGGGCTTCAATAAGCATCAAGGCACAATTGAAACTCTAATGTGGAACTGCAAGTCAAAAGACAGGTTTGATATGTATTGAAGCCTGAACGAAGCAATGTAAATCAGGAATTTTAGCAATCATATACCTTTCTCTGAATATTTTTGTAGAAAATACAGACTTTTAGGAATTCTAGAGGATTTCTAAAGAAATTGCTAGTTGCAGATCATGACAGATATGTTCTTGAGAAAGGTAGATATGTCTGATAACAGGTTTCCTCCCTTGGTTCAAAGTCTCAATCAACAAGTCAAGCAAGCCTCTATTAGACAATGTTATGTGTTTAATCACCAGGCTGTCAAAGCTAAGTTCCAAAGATCTTTATGAAAGGACCTTGAGACAGAGGTCTTTTTCAAAATGAATACCCCACAGAAGGCACGAGGACATAAAACTAGGTCTGCATACCAAATTCTTGGAGGCCAAGCTGGAGCAAATCAGAGTAACTGACGCCTATTGCTGCTTGATTCTGGTTATCACTCTGGGTAGCAGCAGATAATGGAGGAAAGATGTAAATCAGCTTTAACAATAAAGGCTCCAATAAGGCCTTCATAAGAACTGCCTGAGGGTTGTAGGGCCTGGCATAACAGTGGGGAAACATGTGGCTCAAATGAAAAGTAATAAGGGCAATCTCTGGACTTCCTTAGTACCTTACAATCTGGAGAAAGTTGACTCTGGGAACGTAAATGGCTAAACACAGAGATGATTAAAATAAGCCACTGTTTAGCAGACACAGTATTGTGTGCAGTAGCCTTCAACTAAATATCATCCAGATAAGGAGCCAATGAATTGTGTAAAAGTAACATCAGCAAGGCCCCCAGCATGTTGCTGAGCACCATGTTGGCTTTGCCTTTTGGCCTCAATACAGCTCATCAACTGGTAATGCCTATTATCTAGATATATAAATGCATATCTAAATATGTAAATATACATCATTGTTAAGGGATTTCAGATCCAAGATATGATGAAATGTTCCTTCTTTTTTTTTAAACCATAAGAAGGCTTAAGTTAAAAAAAAGACCATGCTTGCAAAGCAGAAGAGCAAGATTCTGTATCTTTGTGCTATACGTTTTAAGACATCTGAAATAGAGTGTGTCCACATCTCCCGAAAAAGTCACTATCTGTCTCCAACAGGAAGTGCATCCTGATAGTGTATAAACCTTGATGCTTACTTGGAAACAGGAATGTATTTCTTGTAATGTTTGGTCTTAGACCAAGATGAATTGAGCCTCCTTTAAATCTTGATGGATCCTACAGTTTTGTTAGAAAATGAAGAAAAGCCATTGTAGCACTTTAAGCAGAAAGGTGAAACATTTCAACCACCGTATCACAAATAAAGCTGTTAGCAATCTTAATGAGCTTAACTCAATCTTGTGTAAGCATCTTGCTCCAGATACAACTTCAGAAAGGTTATCACACTAAACAAACATAGCTGCCGCCAATTAGGCTATGCTGTTATCAGGGCAAATAAACAGCCCACCAGCTGAGAGGAGCATTTATGTAAACTCTTATGTTTCCTATACATTGGGTCTTGAAGTAGTAGTCTGCTTCTACTAGATAGCTCCATTCACCTTAGAGACTATCTTCCACACATGATGTGTGGGTGACAGAGTGAAACTTTGTATACAAGTGCTTGTGTAGCAATCCCTTAAAGTGAGAAAAAAACTGACTGAAACAGTGTTAAAGGATATTATACAGTTCTCCTTTGGTAAAAAATAAATACATACATATGTGAAAGAAAAACATGAAAGAAACAGGATTGTGTATAAAAAAAACAGCAAATAACTTGCTTGTTTTCTTGCAACATTAGTACTTAGAATTTCTTACTGTAGCCCCTACCGTCATGGAGATAAAAGTGGAAATATTTTCAAAACTTAAGATGAATTCTGCCAGTTCTGAGCATGAGTGAATCTGTTTATCTAGTCTATTCATGTAATACTTAACCAACTCTAGAAGTGTTATGACATCATGATAGATAAGCTTCCTGTAGAGACCACAGTCTTCTTGTATGGTTGTGACAGAAAGTAATGGACACTGCACAAATGACGTTTAAAAATAATAATTAAGTACAATGTAAAATCTATTTAAATAGATGAACAATACATATTGCAATGATGTTTGTTACGTATAAGCCACTGCTTAGTGCTTTTTGCATTAAAACAATGAAACAGAATGTTGAATATCCCTTTAAATAATCTCAGGCCAATTAAACACTAAATCTAGATTTTTATAGAATAGCCAATAATCTCCAGAAGCTAAATTGACTACCAGTTTAACGTTCTTCTGCCTTGCATTCCAGCTGCAGCAGTCTGTATACCAAGGAAGTACATTCCACATATGATGATTAGTGGACTCTGACAATCATATGAAACACAATTATAGATAAAAAAAAAAAAATGTAAGGTCATTGGAATAGTTTAAAAACCTGAAAAAAAAGAAAATAAATCGCTGAAAAAACTAAATCTTAATAGTCAACAACCGCGGCAATGCACATGCTGTAACTGATGAAAGTAAAGCTGCCATAAGGAAAAATGGGAAAAAGACTGATGACAGACCATAACTTAATATTATCATGTAAGAGCTGCTGGTGCAACGCCGCTCCCTGCAGACTTGCGGCCAATGGGCCGCCAGTAGGGGGGTGTCAATCAACCCGATCGTACTTGATCAGATTGAATTGTCAGAGCAGGCGGACAGGGTTATGGAGCATTGGTCTTTTGACCGCTGCTTCATAACTGCTGTTTCTGGCGAGTCTGAAGACTCGCCAGAAACACAGGCCCACAAGCTCCATCCGGAGCTTGATAAATGGGCCTCAAATTCTAAGAGGCTTACTTTTCTTAGCAACTATAAACAGAGGATCTAACAAGATCCTAAGAGAACAAAAACTTATTATCTTTTGGCAATTATAAGCCACACATTCACATAATCAAATTCACATGCCTATCAAAGAGAGAGGTTATCTAAATGACATCATAGTGAAAACTGACTGTATTAAAAACATAAATTATGCTTACCTGTTAATTTAATTTTCTTCTGTGGGAAAGAGTCCACAGTCGCATTCATTACTTGTGGGAAAATAAGAACCTGGCCACCAGGAGGAGCCAAAGACACACCAGAAAAAGGCTTAAACACTCCTCTCACTTCCCCATTCCCCCAGTCATTCTGCCGAGGAACAACCAGTGGAAGAAATATCAAGGTATAAATGGTGCCAGAAGATAAATTAAAATTAAGTCCGCCGAGGACTCTCCTCCCCTCGATGGAAATGAAATTATCAGGTAAGCATAATTTAAGTTTTCCATCTAAAGGAGAGGAGAGCCAACAGCTTTATTCATTACTGTTGGGAACATATACCCAAGCTCTAGAGGACACTGAATGAAACCAGGAGGGAAAAGGTGGACCCTAATCTGAGGGCACCACAGCCTGCAAAACCTTTCTCCTAAAACGTCAAATTTGTAAAACTTTGTAAAGGTGTGTAAGGAGGACCAGGTAGCCGCCTTACAAATTTGCTCCATAGAGGCCTCATTCTTGAAGGCCCAAGACGAAGCCACAGCTCTAGTTGAATGAGCCGTGATCCTCTGAGGAGGCTTATGTCCCGCTGTTTAATAGGCCAAGCGAATCAAGCTCCTCAACCAAAAGGACAAAGAAGTAGAAGAGGCTTTCTGCCCCATGTGCTTCCCTGAATACACCACAAAAAGTGATGTAGACTGTCTAAAATCCTTCTTAGCCTGAAGATAGAACTTCAGGGCATGAACCATATCCCGATTATGAAGTAACCTCTCCTTAGAAGAAGAAGGGTTAGGACACAAAGAAGGAACCACTATTTCCTGAATGATGTTACAGGTAGACACCACCTTGGGAAGAAACCCCAAAACAGTGTGAAGCAGAGCCTTATCTGCATGAAAAACCAGATAAGGCGGCTCACATTGCAAGGCAGCCAGTTCAGATACTCTGCATGTCGATGCAATGGCCCACAGGATGAGAACCTTCCAGGACAGAATCTTAATGTCAATGGAATGCATAGGCTCAAACTGAACCCTCTGCAAAACCTTAAGTACCAAGTTTAAGCTCCATGGGGGACCAGACTGTCTAAAGACAGGCCTGATTCTAGACAGAGCCTGAACAAATGATTGGATGTCAGGGAGCTCAGCGAGTCTCCTATACAACAAGACTGACAATGCCGAAATCTGTCCCTTTAAGGAACTAACGGCAAGACCCTTCTCCAAACCATCTTGTAGAAAGGACAGAATCCTGGATACCTTCATCTTATGCCAAGGATATCCATGCATCTCACACCAGGACAAGTAAGTCCTCCACACCTTATAGATGTGACAAGTGACTGGCTTCCTTGCCTGAATTAGATTATCAATCACAGTTTCCGAAAAGCCTCTCTTGGCCAAGATTAGGTGATCAATCTCCACGCAGTCAGCCTCAGAGAATCGAGATTTTGATGTTGAAAGGGGCCCTGTTCCAGCAGATCCCTGCGACAGGGTAACCTCCACGGCGGAGAGGATGACATCCCCACCAGATCCGCAAACCACGTCCTCAGCAGCCACGATGGAGCAATCAGAATGGCCGAAGCTCGCTCCAGTTTGATGGATGCCACTACACGAGGTAGAAGTGTAACGGTGGAAAAATGTAAGCTAGGCTGAACCCCCAAGGCACCGCTAAGGCATCTATTAGCACTACCTGGGGATCCCTGGACCTCGACCTGTATCGGGGTAGCTTGCAAAATTGAGTCTGGACGCCATGAAATCTATCTCTGGCATTCACCACGTGAGACAAATCTCCGCAAACACTTCGGGGTGAAGAGACCATTCCCCCGTGTGGAAGGATTGCCTGCTGAGAAAGTCTGCTTCCCAGTTGTCCACACCTGGAATGTGAATGGATGAGAACCAGCAGCTATGGAACTCCGCCCACTCCAAGATCTGAGACACCTCCCTCATAGCTAGGGAGCTCCTTGTACCCCCCCCCCCTGGTGGTTGATGTAAGCCACCAATATAATGTTGTCGGTCTAGAATTTGATGAAGCTGAACGAACCAAGAAGAGGTCTTGCATTCAGAGCATTGTAGATTGCCGGGAGTTCCAGAATATTTATCGGAAGGAGAGACTCCTCCCGGGACCATTGTCCTTGTGCCATCCTGGCACCGCAAACAGCTCCCCATCCTGCTCGTCTCGTGTCCATGGTTCCAATTTCCCAGGTTGGCCTCAAGAATGATGTCCCCATGGACAGTTGCTCCGGACGGATCCACCACGAGAGGGGGATCTGAGTCCAAGCATCCATAGATATCTGCTGTGATAGATCTGAATGATCGCCGTTCCACTGTCTCAACATGCACAATTGAAGAGGTATGAGATGGAACCTGGCGAATGGAATGACGTCTATGCTGGAAACCATGAGTCAGATCATCTCCATACACTGAGCCACCGAGGGGCTTGAGGAGGACTGAAGGGCAAGGCAAGAGAACGCAATCTTCCAGCGTTGGCAGTCTGTGAGAACAATTTTCATAGACATAGAGTCTAATATCATACCCAGGAACTCCACCCTGTTGCTGGGAATCAGGGATCTGATTTCCTGAGTTGATCTTCCAACCATAAGATTAGAGTAAAAGAAGATGAGCCCTCAAATGATCCTCTGCGAGACTGAGCGACAGCGCCTGGACTAGGATGTCGTCCAGATAGAGCACCACTGCAATGCCTCTGGCCACCGCAAGTAGAGCCCCCAGAACCTCCATGAAGATTATCGGGCCCTCGCCAGACCAAAAGGAAGGGCCACAAACTGGAAGTATTGGTCCAGAAACGGAAATCGCAGGAACTTGAAGTGGTCCCTGTGGATTGGCACATGAAGGTAAGCGTCCTTCAAGCCTATGGTTGTCATGAACTGTCCCTCTTGAACTAGGCTCAGAATAGATCTGATTGTTTCCATTTTGAACGATGGAACACTCAGAAACTTGTTTAAACACTTCAGGTCCAGAATCGGGCGGAACGTGCCCTCCTTCTTTGGAACCACAAAAAGATTTGAATAGTACCCTAGACCCCTTTCTGCTTGGAGTACAGGTACGATGACACCTAGAGAGGAGAGATCTCTCACACATTCTAGAAAGGCTTCTCTTGTTTCTGGTCTTGAAGACAGGTTTGATAGGAGGAATCTGCCCCTGGGCAGATGAGATCTGAAACCTATCCTGTAGCCCTGGGCAACAACGTCCAGAACTCAGGGATCCTGAATGTCCTGCAACCATGCTTCTGAGAAGAGAGATAATTTGCCCCCTACTTGGTCCAGAGATTGGTCGGGGGCCACACCTTCATGCCGATTTTGTCTTGTCTGGCTTCTTGTTCTTGCTTAGACTTGTTCCAAGAATGATCCGGTTTCCAAGTTCCCTTGGACTGGTCCGCTTTTGCGGCGGGCTGCTGGCGCAGGGCCTTGTCTGCACGAAAGGAACGAAAAGTAGATCCTTTAGGCTTAGCCTTCTTATCCTGCGATAGGAAAGCTCCCTTGACTCCCGTAACCATGGATATGATTGAATCCAATCCTGGACCGAACAGAATATTTCCTTGAAAAGGCAGGGACAACAGCCTCGACTTAGAGGACATATCCGCAGGCCAAGGCTTTAGCCACAGAGCCCTGCGAGCTAAAACGGAACACCTTAGAGTTCAGGCAAATAATTTGCAAATTGGCATCACATATGAAAGAATTGGTGATCTTCAGCACCTTAATCTTGTCCTGTATCTCGTCGATGGAAGTCTCCCCCTCGACCATTTCACACAGGGATTTTGACCAATATGGTGTAGCTCTGGCGACTGCGGCTACAGCCACTGCCAGCTGAAAAAACATAATTTATGTAAGAGCCTGATAAATTAATTTCTTTCATATTAGCAAGAGTCCATGAGCTAGTGACGTATGGGATATACATTCCTACCAGGAGGGGCAAAGTTTCCCAAACCTCAAAATGCCTACAAATACACCCCTCACCACACCCACAAATCAGTTTAACGCATAGCCAAGAAGTGGGGTGATAAGACAAAAGTGCGAAAGCATAAAAAATAAGGAATTGGAATAATTGTGCTTTATACAAAAAATCATAACCACCACAAAAAGGGTGGGCCTCATGGACTCTTGCTAATATGAAAGAAATGAATTTATCAGGTAAGTTCTTACATAAATTATGTTTTCTTTCATGTAATTAGCAAGAGTCCATGAGCTAGTGACGTATGGGATAATGACTACCCAAGATGTGGATCTTCCACGCAAGAGTCACTAGAGAGGGAGGGATAAAATAAAGACAGCCAATTCCGCTGAAAATAATCCACACCCAAAATAAAGTTTAAATCTTATAATGAAAAAAAACTGAAATTATAAGCAGAAGAATCAAACTGAAACAGCTGCCTGAAGTACTTTTCTACCAAAAACTGCTTCAGAAGAAGAAAACACATAAAAATGGTAGAATTTAGTAAAAGTATGCAAAGAAGACCAAGTTGCTGCTTTGCAAATGTGATCAACCGAAGCTTCATTCCTAAACGCCCAGGAAGTAGAAACTAACCTAGTAGAATGAGCTGTAATCCTTTGAGGCGGAGTTTTAACCGACTCGACATAAGCATGATGAATTAAAGATTTCAACCAAGATGCCAAAGAAATGGCAGAGGCCTTCTGACCTTTCCTAGAAAAGGAAAAGATAACAAATAGACTAGAAGTCTTTCGGAAATTCTTAGTAGCTTCAACATAATATTTCAAAGCTCTAACTACATCCAAAGAATGCAATGATCTCTCCTTAGAATTCTTAGGATTAGGACATAATGAAGGAACCACAATTTCTCTGCTAATGTTGTTAGAATTCACAACCTTAGGTACAAATTTAAAAGAAGTTCGCAACACCGCCTTATCCTGATGAAAAATCAGAAAAGGATACTCACAAGAAAGAGCAGATAATTCAGAAACTCTTTTAGCAGAAGAGATGGCCAAAAGAAACAAAACTTTCCAAGAAAGTAATTTAATGTCCAGAGAATGCATAGGTTCAAACGGAGGAGCTTGAAGAGCCCCCAGAACCAAATTCAAACTCCAAGGAGGAGAAATTGACTTAATAAAAGGTTTTATACGAACCAAAGCTTGTACAAAACAATGAATATCAGGAAGATTAGCAATCTTTCTGTGAAAAAGAACAGAAAGAGCAGAGATTTGTCCTTTCAAGGAACTTTATCCAAACCATCCTGAAGAAACTGTAAAATTCTCGGAATTCTAAAAAGAATGCCAGGAAAAATGAAGAGAAAGACACCAAGAAATGTAAGTCTTCCAGACTCGATAATATATCTTCCTAGATACAGATTTACGAGCCTGTAACATAGTATTAATCACAGAGTCAGAGAAACCTCTTTGACTAAGAATCAAGCGTTCAATCTCCAAACCTTTAAATTTAAGGATTTGAGATCCTGATGGTAAAAAGGACCTTGCGACAAAAGGTCTGGTCTTAACGGAAGAGTCCACGGTTGGCAAGAGGCCATCCGGACAAGATCCGCATACCAAAACCTGTGAGGCCATGCTGGAGCCACCTGCAGAACAAACGAGCATTCCTTCAGAATCTTGGAGATTACTCTTGGAAGAAAAACTAGAGGCGGAAAGATATAGGCAGGATGATACTTCCAAGGAAGTGACAATGCATTCCGCCTGAGGATCCCTGGATCTGGACAGATACCTGGGAAGTTTCTTGTTTAGATGAGAAGCCATCAGATCTATTTCTGGAAGTCCCCACATTTGAACAATCTGAAGAAATACAGGGAGTGCAGAATTATTAGGCAAGTTGTATTTTTGAGGATTAATTTTATTATTGAACAACAACCATGTTCTCAATGAAACCAAAAAACTCATTAATATCAAAGCTGAATAGTTTTGGAAGTAGTTTTTAGTTTGTTTTTAGTTATAGCTATTTTAGGGGGATATCTGTGTGTGCAGGTGACTATTACTGTGCATAATTATTAGGCAACTTAACAAAAAACAAATATATACCCATTTCAATTATTTATTTTTACCAGTGAAACCAATATAACATCTCAACATTCACAAATATACATTTCTGACATTCAAAAACAAAACAAAAACAAATCAGTGACCAATATAGCCACCTTTCTTTGCAAGGACACTCAAAAGCCTGCCATCCATGGATTCTGTCAGTGTTTTGATCTGTTCACCATCAACATTGCGTGCAGCAGCAACCACAGCCTCCCAGACACTGTTCAGAGAGGTGTACTGTTTTCCCTCCTTGTAAATCTCACATTTGATGATGGACCACAGGTTCTCAATGGGGTTCAGATCAGGTGAACAAGGAGGCCATGTCATTAGATTTTCTTCTTTTATACCCTTTCTTGCCAGCCACGCTGTGGAGTACTTGGACGCGTGTGATGGAGCATTGTCCTGCATGAAAATCATGTTTTTCTTGAAGGATGCAGACTTCTTCCTGTACCACTGCTTGAAGAAGGTGTCTTCCAGAAACTGGCAGTAGGACTGGGAGTTGAGCTTGACTCCATCCTCAACCCGAAAAGGCCCCACAAGCTCATCTTTGATGATACCAGCCCAAACCAGTACTCCACCTCCACCTTGCTGGCGTCTGAGTCGGACTGGAGCTCTCTGCCCTTTACCAATCCAGCTATGGGACCATCCATCTGGCCCATCAAGACTCACTCTCATTTCATCAGTCCATAAAACCTTAGAAAAATCAGTCTTGAGATATTTCTTGGCCCAGTCTTAATGTTTCAGCTTGTGTGTCTTGTTCAGTGGTGGTCGTCTTTCAGCCTTTCTTACCTTGGCCATGTCTCTGAGTATGCACACCTTGTGCTTTTGGGCACTCCGGTGATGTTGCAGCTCTGAAATATGGCCAAACTGGTGGCAAGTGGCATCTTGGCAGCTGCACGCTTGACTTTTCTCAGTTCATGGGCAGTTATTTTGCGCCTTGGTTTTTCCACACGCTTCTTGCGACCCTGTTGACTATTTTTAATGAAACGCTTGATTGTTCGATGATCACGCTTCAGAAGCTTTGCAATTTTAAGAGTGCTGCATCCCTCTGCAAGATATCTCACTATTTTTGACTTTTCTGAGCCTGTCAAGTCCTTCTTTTGACCCATTTTGCCAAAGGAAAGGAAGTTGCCTAATAATTATGCACACCTTATATAGGGTGTTGATGTCATTAGACCACACCCCTTCTCATTACAGAGATGCACATCACCTAATATGCTTAATTGGTAGTAGGCTTTCGAGCCTATACAGCTTGGAGTAAGACAACATGCATAAAGAGGATGATGTGGTCAAAATACTCATTTGCCTAATAATTCTGCACTCCCTGTACCTCTGGGTGAAGAGACCATTCGCCCGGATGTAACGTTTGGCGACTGAGATAAAACGCTTCCCAATTGTCTATACCTGGGATATGAACCACAGAAATTAGACAGGAGCTGGATTCCGCCCATACCAGTATTCGAGATACTTCTTTCATAGCCAGAGGACTGTGAGTCCCTACTTGATGATTGATATATGCCACAGTTGTGACATTGTCTATCTGAAAACGAATGAACGATTCTCTCTTTAGAAGAGGCCATGACTGAAGAGCTCTGAAAATTGCACGGAGTTCCAAAATATTGATTGGTAATCTCACCTCCAGAGATTCCCAAACCCCTTGTGCTGTCAGAGACCACCAAACAGCTCCCCAACCTGTCAGACTTGCATCTGTTGAAATTACAGTCCAGGTCGGAAGAACAAAAGAAGCCCCCTGAATTAAACGATGGTGATCTGTCCACCACGTCAGAGAGTGTCGAACAATCGGTTTTAAAGATATTAATTGAGATATCTTTGTGTAATCCCTGCACCACTGGTTCAGCATACAGAGCTGAAGAGGTCACATGTGAAAACGAGCAAAGGGGATCGCGTTCGATGCAGCAGTCATAAGACCTAGAATTTCCATGCATAAGGCAACCGAAGGGAATGATTGAGACTGAAGGTTTCGACAAGCTGAGATCAATTTTAGACGTCTCTTGTCTGTCAGAGACAGAGTCATGGACACTGAATCTATCTGGAAACCTAAAAAGGTTACCCTTGTCTGAGGAATCAATGAACTTTTCGGTAAATTGATCCTCCAACCATGATCTCGAAGAAACAACACAAGTCGATACGTATGAGATTCTGCTAAATGTGAAGACTGAGCAAGTACCAAGATATCGTCCAAATAAGGAAATACCACAATACCCTGTTCTCTGATTACAGACAGAAGGGCACCGAGAACCTTTGTAAAAATTATTGGAGCTGTTGCTAGGCCAAACGGCAGAGCCACAAACTGGTAATGCTTGTCTAGGAAAGAGAATCTCAGAAACTGATAGTAATCTGGATGAATCGGAATATGCAGATATGCATCCTGTAAATCTATTGTGGACATATAATGCCCTTGCTGAACAAAAGGCAGGATAGTCCTTATAGTTACCATTTTGAATGTTGGTATCCTTACATAACCATTCAATATTTTTAGATCCAGAACTGGTCTGAATGAATTCTCCTTCTTTGGTACAATGAAGAGATTTGAATAAAACCCCAGCCCCTGTTCCAGAACTGGAACTGGCATAATTACTCCAGCCAACTCTAGATCTGAAACACATTTCAGAAATGCTTGAGCCTTCGCCGGATTTACTGGGACACGGGAAAGAAAAAATCTCTTTGCAGGAGGCCTTATCTTGAAGCCAATTCTGTACCCTTCTGAAACAATATTCTGAATCCAAAGATTGTGAATTGAATTGATCCAAATTTCTTTGAAAAATCGTAATCTGCCCCCTACCAGCTGGGCTGGAATGAGGGCCGCACCCTCATGTGGACTTGGGAGCTGGCTTTGGTTTTCTAAAAGGCTTGGATTTATTCCAGACTGGAGATGGTTTCCAAACTGATACCGCTCCTGTGGGTGAAGGATCAGGCTTTTGTTCCTTGTTGTGACGAAAGGAACGAAAACGATTATTAGACCTAAATTTACCTTTAGATTTTTTATCCTGTGGTAAAAAAGTTCCTTTCCCTCCAGTAACAGTTGAGATAATAGAATCCAACTGAGAACCAAATAATGTATTACCCTGGAAAGAAAGGGAAAGCAAAGTTGACTTAGAAGACATATCAGCATTCCAAGTTTTAAGCCATAAAGCTCTTCTAGCTAAAATAGCTAGAGACATATACCTGACATCAACTCTAATGATATCAAAGATGGCATCACAAATAAAGTTATTAGCATGTTGAAGAAGATTAACAATGCTATGAGAATTATGATCGGTTACTTGTTGCGCTAAAGCTTCTAACCAAAAAGTTGAAGCTGCAGCAACATCCGCTAAAGATATAGCAGGTCTAAGAAGATTACCTGAACATAAGTAAGCTTTTCTTAGAAAGGATTCAATCTTCCTATCTAAAGGATCCTTAAAGGAAGTACTATCTGCCGTAGGAATAGTAGTACGTTTAGCAAGAGTAGAGAAAGCCCCATCAACCTTAGGGATTTTGTCCCAAAACTCTAATCTGTCAGATGGCACAGGATATAATTGCTTAAAACGTTTAGAAGGAGTAAATGAATTACCCAAATTATTCTATTCCCTGGAAATTAATTCAGAAATAGCATCAGGGACAGGAAAAACTTCTGGAATAACTACAGGAGATTTAAAAACCTTATTTAAATGTTTAGATTTAGTATCAAGAGGACCAGAATCCTCTATTTCTAATGCAATTAAGACTTCTTTAAGTAAAGAAGGAATAAATTCCATTTTGAATAAATATGAAGATTTATCAGCATCAATCTCTGAAACAGAATCCTCTGAACCAGAGGAATCATTATCAGAATCAGAATGATGATGTTCATTTAAAAATTCATCTGGAAAATGAGAAGTTTTAAAAGACCTTTTACGTTTACTAGAAGGAGGAATAACAGACATAGCCTTCTTAATGGATTTAGAAACAAAATCTCTTATGTTAACAGGAACACTCTGAGTATTAGATGTTGATGGAACAGTAACAGGTAATGTAACATTACTAAAGGAAATATTATCTGCATTAACAAGTTTGTCATGACATTCATTACAAACAACAGCTGGAGGAACAGATACCACAAGTTTACAGCAGATACACTTAACTTTGGTAGATCCAGCACCAGGCAGCGACTTTCCAGAAGTATCTTCTGACTCAAGGTCAATCTGGGACATCTTGCAATATGTAATAGAAAAAACAACATATAAAGCAAAATTGATCAAATTCCTTAAATGACAGTTTCAGGAATGGGAAAAAATGCCAGTGAACAAGCTTCTAGCAACCAGAAGCAATAAATAATGAGACTTAAATAATGTAGAGACAAAAGTGACGCCCATATTTTTTAGCGCCAAAAAAGACGCCCACATAATTTGGCGCCTAAATGCTTTTGGCGCCAAAAATGACGCCACATCCGGAACGCCGACACTTTTGGCGCAAAAAAACGTCAAAAAATGAAGCAACAGAAAATAATTTTTTGCGCCAAAAAAGTCTGCGCCAAGAATGACGCAATAAAATGAAGCATTTTCAGCCCCTACGAGCCTAACAGCCCACAGGGAAAAAAGTCAAATTTTAAGGTAAGAAAAAAATTTGATTTATTCATATGCATTATCCCAAATATGAAACTGACTGTCTGCAATAAGGAATGTTGAACATCCTGAGTCAAGGCAAATAAATGTTTGAACACATATATTTAGAACTTTATATAAAAGTGCCCAACCATAGCTTAGAGTGTCACAGAAAATAAGACTTACTTACCCCAGGACACTCATCTACATGTAGTAGAAAGCCAAACCAGTACTAAAACGAGAATCAGTAGAGGTAAAGGTATATATAAGAGTATATCGTCGATCTGAAAAGGGAGGTAAGAGATGAATCTCTACGACCGATAACAGAGAACCTATGAAATAGACCCTGTAGAAGGAGATCATTGAATTCAAATAGGCAATACTCTCCTCACATCCCTCTGACATTCACTGCACGCTGAGAGGAAAACCGGGCTCCAACCTGCTGCGGAGCGCATATCAGCGTAGAATCTAGCACAAACTTACTTCACCACCTCCATAGGAGGCAAAGTTTGTAAAACTGATTTGTGGGTGTGGTGAGGGGTGTATTTGTAGGCATTTTGAGGTTTGGGAAACTTTGCCCCTCCTGGCAGGAATGTATATCCCATACGTCACTAGCTCATGGACACTTGCTAATTACATGAAAGAAACAAACCCTGTGTGTTGAAACATTCTTAACATGTTTTCCAACTTTTTATCCATGGGCTCTTTAAATGACGAACTATCCTTGAGGGGAATAGTTGTTCACTTCGCGAGCGTGGAGACAGCACCATCCAACTTAGGGACAGTACCCCACAGCTCCAGCTGAGAGTCCGGGATGGGGAACAGTTTCTTAAAGGAAGAAGAAGGGGAAAAGGAAGAACCGAATCGCTTTCATTCATTCTTAATAATATTTGCCATCCTAACAGGAACTGGGAAGGCCTGAGGCACCACCCTGTCCTCATATACCTTATCAAGCTTAGGAATCACAGGTTCTTCTGGAAGTTTCGGTTCCAGAAACTCCAGAGTAGCAAGCACGTGTCTAAGCAAAAAGCGCAAATTTTCCATCCTAAACCTAAAGTCAGGCTCCTCCGCCGCCGGAGGTTTAGATGACACGGACTCCGACCCAGAAGGGGCCTCCTCCGAAGAGTTGGAGTGGGCCTCATCATCGTATAACACCTCAGAAATTTCCACAGGTGTAGACAACCCCTGGCCCGGGCCGCCATGATATGCCCTACGCTTGTGCTTAGCAGTAAGTGGTAAGGCATGGATCACTTTCTATACCGCCGTTTGCAGTTGATCCACAAAATCTGACGGCCAACAAATCTCTCCCACAGGAGTATTGGTTGGAACCTGTGACACTGAATGTGCAATAGGAGATGAATGCAAGGAACGAACCTCACGGGACGGGGACCCCTCAGAGGTGGACGGCTCAGTAGTACTAGACATCTGTTTGCTCTTAGATGTCATATATTTATTAAGGCATGTGGAACATAGTTGAGAAGGCTGATCTACCAGAGCCTCCTCACAATAAACACAGGAATGAGACCTAGTTAAAGAGGGCAAGCCCTCTAACGTGTCAGAGTCCTCCATAGCTTGTGCTGATATTAAGGACTAGAGTAACTTAATAATTAGGCACCTTTATAACCTCTGGCTGGAGCACTCATCACCTCCTATGACCCGGACTACAAAAACATGTTTTGTCTCCTGCGCCACTGATCGAAAAAGGAAGATAGATAGCAACACCAGGTCACATGGAATACCCTGCAGAAACTGCCCCTGCCTAAGTAGAAAATGCGCCAAAAAAGGGCCGCACCATACTCCCGAAAGTCACCTGAAAGTTCCACACATTGCAGAACCTCATCTCGCACATAATGCAGCAATGACACAAACAATATCATGTATAACCCCCCCCCCCCCGCTCAATAATTCCCATTCCAGGAATATTAACCCTTGATTCTTTAAAGATAAAAGGCGTCACACTGTGACCCTGTCTTCCATGTTATCATTATGTAAAAATGAAATGATCTTACCAGAATCTATGCCGTAGAACAGAAGCACAGCCCTTAAAGTGTGACAGGTTAGTAGCCTCGCTCCTGACATCGACTTGAGTGTAAAAAGCAGGCAGCGAAACTCGTCAATGCTGATTGCTTGTGGAGCTGTTAATATGAGTCGGGATAGGTTCGCAAAAATATTCTCCCTGCATCTCTAACTTTTACCCAGGCTCTCACTGAGAGGCTGACAGGACTATTTAAAACTTCAGTACCATTCCGGAGTACTACCCTCCATAAGAGACTACTCCAATCTTCTGCCGTCCTCCTGTGACGAAAGTCAAATAATGACTGGGGGATGAGGGAAGTGGGGGACATGTTTAAGTCTTTGGCTGGGATGTCTTTGCCTCCTCCTGGTGGCCAGGTTATTAATTCCCAACAGTCATCAATGAAGCCGTGGACTCTCCTCCCCTTTAGATGGAAACTATGGTTTTACACCCTTTGTCTCCTGGAAAGCTAAAGGAAGCCTAAGAATCCATCTGAGCAGTGTATTCTTATTCTAATTAAAATGGAAGGGCATGAACTATACAAAAAAATAAACAAATACATAAACTTCAGTTAACATGTGGAATCTTCCCTGATTTGTTTAATTATTGTACTTTATATACACTTTTAAACATGATCTAAACATAAGTAATAGGAAGTTGTTTTTCAAGTAAGAAAATATAACTTGAAAGTATTAAAGCAATCTGAATAGCATTTTTTCCCTCTTACCTGCCGTAAAGTACGTGCTACTAAGCTTTCCAATACTGGACCTCGATCTTCATGCAGCAGATGAACTTCATCTAAGATCAGTAGTCTTACAAGCTGAGAGAGGGCTACATCACCAACACTCTTCCTTGTAACAACATCCCATTTTTCAGGGGTAGTAACTAGCATCTGTTAATATAAAAATAGTTATATTAATGTATGGATGTTTCAGCATTCAAATCAATACAGTTGTCTAAATTGAGCTTCAATCTTAATTATTATTAATCTTAAATTAAGATAAATTAAATTGTCCTTTGTCAGTTTATTATTGACTCTCTCTTCAAACTGTGATGCCTGATCTGTAGCATAGAAATAAAATATTGTGCAGGTTCAACTGTAAATGTGTCTGTGTGTTTTGTCTGGATAAAAATATTTGTTTAACACCTTGTGCCAATTGGACATAGATATTATGTCACACAGTACTTTGCCCAGCATACAGAGTTAAAGTAGTGCCTACGTCCAACACACATGCGTAGGTTGCTGTCCCCACTGTCAGCTAAGACAGTGGAGACTACAGCTGGAGTCAGAAGGTATCTGCAGTCATATGGTAAGGGAGTGCTGATTGCAGCCCCTTACCACAAAGCCAGGCCTCTGAGTGTTACAGAGAGTTACTATACCTGTGCCACTATCTGTGACAATCATCCATTGGTGACAGTGGTAAGGAAGGAGGGAGGCAAGTTGGTGGCCCAGAAGAGGATGGGGAAGGAAGGGGTTCCCTACACTACATAAAAGTGTTCTGCAGGTGAGGAGGAATCGGGCCCTAACTATGGAACAATATTGGCTGGTGGGGGGCACCCTACACTACAGAAAAATGTGATCTGGAGGTGGGAGGGTGAAGAAAGGCCACTCTACCGGGGGGGGGGGGGGGAATTGACCTAGCCTACTGTATTGACGTAGTACCTACACAGAAGCAAAGGTTGCGGTCCCTGCTGTCAGTGTAGCCAACAGAGAATGCAGTTGGGAGTACTAATTGTGACCCCTTACCATATGACAAATATGGCTTGAGCAGTGGGAGGGGGAGGTTTAGAGAGCTGCTTGGGGGGGATTAGTGAGGTTGAACAGTTGAGGAGGGATCTACACAACATAATTAATAATAATAATTAAAAATAAATAAATAAAAGCGCTAAACTGCATACTGTCAGACTGTCTGCCAGTACCTAAGATGGGGGTGTCAAGAAGGGAAAGGGGAGGGAAGAGAGGTGTTTGGGAAGGGATCAGGTAGGGATCAGGGTAGGGAGGTGTCAGGTGGGAGGGTAATCATTACATTAGAGAAAATATTAACAATGTAAGCTAACTGATTAACCCCTTCACTACCGGAAATTTTAGAAGTGTGGTGTGCAGCTGCAATTAACCACCGTCTAATTGAAAAAAAAAAAACAATTGCAAAGCCATACATGTCTGCTATTTCTGAACAAACGGGATCCCAGAGAAGCTTTTACAACCATTTGTCTCATGACTGCAGTAGTTGTGTATAAATATTGTCAGTGAGAAACCCAACGTTTGTGAAAAAGGCTCTATTTCTGTTTAAACAAAAATGCTAAAACTGTTGGGTTTTCCTCTGAAATTTGACGGGCTAAAAGGGACCATAAAATCAAAACTGAAATGTCATTATTTAGATAGAATAATTTTAAATAACATTCCAATTTTCTTCTATGATCAGGTTTGCTTTGTTCTCTTGGTATACCTAGGTATGCTCAGGAGCAACAATGCACTGGTGGCTGCACACATATAGTTAGTTTAGTGATTGATGGCTGCACATATGTCTTTGTAATTTACTCACTTCTTCAACAGAACAAATTTGACAATAGTAGTAAATTGGAAAGTTGAAACATAAAAGTTTATTTTTGACTTTCCTCACCAGTAAAACTATACAAAGGGGGCTGTAATTTTAGAGCTGGCTGTGGAGGGGTTAAAAAAATAGTTACAAGCAATCAGAAGTGCAATAAGAAAATGCACTAACACAGAGCATTTTCTTAATTGAAATTTTCAATCCATTTAACAGCCACAATTTATAAATAGTGTGGAGGAATTTATATCCTTTTAAAAGTATACTATTCAAAACTGAACACAGTATTCTTGGCCTAAAGTGATCTATAAAATTATATTACTAAATGGTTTAGTAATAAGCTTTCAAATAAATTAAACAAGTTGAAATGTATGACAATGCTATAATTGCAAAACTTCTAATAGTTTTAGAATTTAAATATTTGCTTTCATTTTGGCCTGTTGGCTATTTCATGCATAAGCTTAAAGGGATAGTAAAGTCCAAATTAAACTTTCATAATTCAGATAGAGCTTGTAATTTTAAACAACTTTCAAATTTACTTTTATCATCAAATTTGCTTTGTTCTCTTGTTATTCTTAGTTAAAAGCTAAACCTAGGTAGGCTCATATTCAAATTTCTAAGCCCTTGAAGGCTGACTCTGTATTTGACAGTTTTATTCACAGCTAGATGGTGTTAGTTCATGTGTTTCATATGGATAACACTGTGCTCAGGCACGTGAAGTTATTTAAGAGTCAGCATTAATTGTCTGAAATACAAGTCTGTTAAAAGATCTGAGATAAGAAAGCAGTCAGCAGAAGCTTAGATAAAAAATTACAGAGGTAAAAGTTATATTTCTAGAATAGTGTTAGTTATGCACATGGATAGGCACGAACAAAGGCTGTGGTGGACATTTTCTAAAGTAAAGACCTTAGTGAAGACACCAAGGTACATTTGAAAATATTATAACATTATATAGTGCTGAATGTTATTATACTGATGCAGATACCACTGATCCTATAACCAGCCCTCCTCTGGCTATACACATGTGCCAGTGTCACTACTGTGTCATTATATAGTGCTGGGTGTTATTATACTGATGCAGATACCACTGATCCTATAACCAGCCCTCCTCTGGCTATACCCATGAGCCAGTGTCACTTATATTGCTGGTTGTTATTATACTGATGCAGATAGCACTGATCCTATAACCAGCCCTCCTCTGGCTATACCCATGAGCCAGTGTCACTACTGTGTCATTATATAGTGCTGGGGGGTGTTATACTGATTCAGATACCACTGATTCTATAACCAGCCCTCCTCTGGTTATACCCATAAGCCAGTATCACTACTGTGTCATTATATAGTGCTGGGTGTTATTATACTGATGCAGATACCACAGATCCTATAACCAGCCCTCCTCTGGCTATACCCATGAGCCAGTGTCACTACTGTGTCATTATATAGTGCTGGGTGTTATTATACTGATTCAGATACCACTGATTCTATAACCAGCCCTCCTCTGGTTATACCCATAAGCCAGTATCACTACTGTGTCATTATATAGTGCTGGGTGTTATTATACTGATGCAGATACCACTGACCCTATAACCAGCCCTCCTCTGGCTATACCCATGTGCCAGTGTCACTACTGTGTCATTATATAGTGCTGAATGTTATTATACTGATGCAGATACCACTGATCCTATAACCAGCCCTCCTCTGGCTATACCCTTGAGCCAGTGTCACTACTGTGTCATTATATATTGCTGGGTGTTATTATACTGATGCAGATAGCACTGATCCTATAACCAGCCCTCCTCTGGCTATACCCATGTGCCAGTGTCACTTCTGTGTGTTTGTATAGAGCTGGGTGTTATTATACAGATGAAGATACACATCCAGTATTTCACTCAGGCTTTATTTATACCATCATTTATCACCTAATATCGCTAGCAGTCTCTTGACAAGTCACTAACTTTATTCACACTACATATTCTCCCTTTCCTATTATTTAATCAGAAAGACAAGATATACTTAACTAAGGTTGTGGATCACAACCTTAGTATATCTTTTCCTTCTAATTAAATACTACTTATAATAAACCTCAGGTGCTGGTTAAAGTGATTTACCTTTGCATATAAAGTTCCATTATGTTTTTTTCTTGTTTCATTCAGATTAATGGAGCATATCTTTTGTTAGAGGGTATCACTTTATAGTCCCTCTTATCCGCTATTATGATTAGAACCCATGTGTTGGGGTCCAAAAGATGTCTCTAGTGTTTCAGAAGGGGTTATAATTTCTATTGTTTCAGATGCATATTGGGGAAGATATAAGCAAAAATGTGAGGTGGGTTTTCTAATTCTGTGCACAATATAAGTACTTGTTAGATCATTGTGTAATTATTGCAGTTGTAATACTTAAAGGGACATTCAAGCCAAAAAAAAAACTTTCATGATTTAAATAGGGAATGTAATTTTAAACAACTTTCCAATTTACTTTTATTACCAATTTTGCTTTGTTCTCTTAGTATTCTTAGTTGAAAGCTAAACCTAGAAACCTAGGAGATTTATATGCTAGTTTCTTAGACCTTGAAGGTTGCCTTTAATCTGAAAGCATTTTGACAGTTTTTCACCACTAGAGGGCGTTAGTTCATGTGTTTCACATAGATAACATTGAGCTCAGGCACGTGAAGCTCCTAGGAGCCAGCACTGATTGGCTAAAAATGCATGTCTGTCAAAAGAACTGAAATAAGAGGGTAGTTTGCAGAGGCTTAGATACAAGGTAATCACAGAGGTAAAAAGTATATTATTATAACAGTGTTGGTTATGAAAAACTGGGGAATGGGTAATAAAGGGATTATCTACATTTTTAAACAACAAAAATTCTGGTGTTTATTGTCCCTTTAAAAATAAATACAATTATATATCTATAAGCACACACACACATACTGTATGTATGTGCTAAGATCTAACTTCCAAGTAGTTATTTTATATTTCTTATTTTAATAACACTGCCTTTCGTCTACTGGGTACAATTTCCTTGTAGTAGTATTAATATGTAAATGCATGCATCTGTCGATGTCCTCAAGTAGGTGATATTAAACACTGTGATAATCTAATTTAACACATAAGTCTTAAAAATATTTGAAACAGGCAGATAAATATTTCACAAAATTCTTCCAAAGAAAAACATAAATAAACATGAGCACATATTTATTTATTGAAATATAATGTGATGGATCCCTTTGGCAAGCTAACTAGATGCTGAACATCAACAAATATGTGAACAACCATAATTTATAAAATAAACTGTGCCTAAATATTACAGATGCAACTGTTATCAATTTGAAATGAACCATGTCAGCCATAGAAATTAGCAGCTGTACTTCGACACAACACTAATTACTAAACTGTAATGGGATATATTTAGCAATGCACATTAACATTTTCAAGGTGTGAATCACAGCTAATTCAAACTATTTGACTTAATTAGATCAAGCTATGCAGCATTTTCAAAGCAATTTTAATGTCACTTAGTAGACATTTCATTCAAATATTTGATGCACAAATGTTTCAAGAATGTTTAGTGTATAACAAGAAATATAGAATATAGTTTTCATAATGTGATAAACATCTGCAATTATTCAAAAAAATTGTAACTGCTGAAATGAAGAAAATAATGTGAGTGAAACTTTTCTTGAGGGAGAAAAAAAATAGTAAGGATTTGATTTGTAACTGAAATGAGAAAACAACTGAAATAAAATGTGTAGAACAACTAAAAATCAAACTAAGAAGGTAAACAGTGAAGGAACTTATAATTTTGCTAGGTTTTATTAGCAATATTCTGGATTGAAAAAAAATGTCATTCACATGCAGAGTCTATTTTCAATATAAAATTGCACATGCAAAATACATATAATGTAACATTCACAATATTTTAAAACAATCTGAAACAATTCACAATATTTAAAAACACTTAAAATAATTATTAGATAGTATCTAATGGAAGTGCTGTGGATCATCCTTGAAAAAGCAGTCAGCTGATGGTGAAACGTGCATAGGAGAATAGAACTACACAAACGTGATATCACAAGAAGGGGCTGAGCTAATTCACGGCAGACAAATATATTGAGACACACAGTGGAGCGGTTCAGTGATATACAGAGTCTGCATCCATCCAGAAAGTCTTCGCACAAGTGCTCTGGACAACAGCCCTTAGTGAGCCTATAACACACTGTGCAATTATTGTTTTTAACGTTTTAATAAATATGATGTTAACTTAAAAAGTGTTCCAGATGTCATACTGTAAGCCTGACTATGTAAATCAGGCAAGTGCTTCAGTTTGAGCATTTTCCAGTCCACAGATCCATGTGAGTACACATTTGGCTTTTCTTTATGACTGTGTGTGTGTGTGTGTGTGTGTGTGTGTGTGTGTGTGTGACATTTGTGCACTGAACATTTCTTTTTTTGAGGGATACTCTGAACCTATTTATACAAACAACAAGTTTGAAGCACCAAATACAAAGTGTATTCTTTACTTGGATGTTGACATTTTATATATCACTTTATTATAACACAACAGAAATGTCTTGAAATTACAAGGTGTTTACTGTTCCTTTAAGGACTGAGGTTTTTCACAGTTTCTGTACAAAAAGAAAAAAAAAAAGAGGCAACTTTGGCTTTTTTGCTCTGTATTGGTTTCGCCATAATTACTCTAAGACTTGTGGGATACTCCTCTATCAGACTGAACTCGGCCAGCAGTCTTGTTATCTCGGCGTCGAGACGGAAAGATAGGGAATATCCCAGAGCAGAGTATCAGGCAAATGAGGAGAGCGGCACTCACCACAGGCTGGGCAGAACAAGGAAAATAGGCAGACAGGAAAGTCAGGCCAGTAATCAAGGGGTTAACCAGGTGGCAAAGTGAGACAGGCAGGGTTCAGCAACAAGGAGTCAGTCCAGAAAGTTAGGGAATAACCAAGTAGCGTAATGAAACAGGCAGGGTTCAGTAACAAGGATCAGTCCAGCAAATAAGGGGTTAACCAGGTAGAGTAGTAAGACAGGCAATGTTTCAGCAACAAAGTATCAGTCCAGCAGTTTAGGGGTTAACCAAAGTAGGAGTAGTAAGACAGGCCAGGTTTCAGCAACAAAATATCAGTCCAGCAGTTTAGGGGTTAACCAAAGTAGCGTAGTAAGACAGGCCAGGATTCAGCAACAAAATATCAGTTCAGCAGACGATCTGACACTCCCAGGAGCACAAGAAGTAGTAACTATACTTGGGCAGTGACAGATTGTCTGCTGCCCATTTAAATAGGCAGAGGATTGGCGCCACAGGACCGGCCAGCATCAGAAACGTGCGGCGATGACGTCAGCACCGCACACATCCAGAGCCGACACAGCCCTAGGCAACGAGCATGGGGAAGACGGCGCTCCGCGTGACAATTACCTACTATTTTGTTAAGTGCACCCATACATATTATATTTTATTTTTTTAAAAGACAAAGGGCTTATTTGTGATATCCTATATGGGTACATAAAATAACAATAAATAGGAATTAAATACTGATAAAAGGGGCAAATGGAGGAAAAAAAAATGTTTACTGTTTTCTTTGTAATAATTTTTACAAATCTTGTGTAGCTAAAGAAAATATTTCAAAATGGATTATTTTGTCCTTTAGATATACCTCAAGTCTCGGTTAACAAGTAATTTATAGCAAATACAGGTTATATACTACAAGGATGGTTAAACACTTTTTTTTTATAGCAAAATCTGCTATTATAGTAATGTGTGTTTAATAACAAAGGGGGGGGGTGAGACTCTACAGAGTGGTATATATTTGTTGAAACTAGACACCCCAGGGTATTTACTTACCAGCATTTTCCCATTTTTAATATGACCCATTTATAGCCAAAGGCAGGAAATATAATACAGGGTGAAAAACAAACGGAAAAATACACATTGTTAAAATATAATTAACTATTAGAAAAAGGGAGGGGTTAAAAAAAGCCATTGTTTACAAAAATGGCATGCCATTTATGACATATGATCACTGTGGTGTGCTTTCAAATTGATGACATGACCATAGGACATCGCTCGACAAACCCAGGAGCCAGGTTGCAAAATGGCTCCTAGAATTTTACCCCTGGCTTTTAACTTTTTGGGTTATTCTCCATATTTCTATATACAAATACCAATGCCTGGCTCCTAAGTATGACTGGAACCTAAAAATTCTTACTGACTCCTAAATTTTAAAAAAATTTGTTGACCCCTGCCATAGGGACACTTTATTGGGCATCAATGAACTGCTTCACTCCCAAGGCATTGCAGCATGGCAGTATCTAGACTGCATTAAAGTATACAATCATTGTGATTGGCTGTGACAGTGATTGCATACACAGTAACAGTCACACTTGACTTATTGCACTGTTGCTGAATAGCGTCACATGAAGGCATTCAGCAACAGCATGAGCTACATGCTGATCAGAACTTAACACACACTTGAGAACACCCTCTAACAGCCCACTCTATAATGCTGTAATATGTAAGTATGCCTGTAATTTTTAAGGGGAGTACAGAAATATACAAACTACATGTGTAATATGTAAACAAGATGGAAACATATATGCAGAATTTGTACAAATGTCAATACTAATACACTTCTGTTTACAAAGTACAAAACGCAACATCTAGAAAATAAGCCTAAAGTTAAAGCATAACTGAAAATGTGTAAATATACAGTAATAAAACTTCTATTTTGTAGTGCACTATAATATAAACATCCAGAAATATAGGTAATGCATTAAACGCTGAGTTAAAATATACAGATGCTATTTCTTGAAGATTTTAACTTCCTGTGAGTATTTTCCACTAAGTGCATAACACATCTTATGTATTACACTATTCTGAGTCTTTTTCTTTTGATTATTGTTGAGACTAACGAAAAGTAAGTGACATTGATCCGATTCTGTCGAGGCTTGTGCCATCATCTAAAAACAATACTTTAAACTCTGTTTTTCCTCATCTGCATTTAATTAATTCCTAAACCATACTTGGTGTACTACGAGAATGAACAGTTCTAATTTCATGGCAAAGACCTTTCTAGTCTTATTTAGGAAAACCTTTGCTTATGTATTACATCAATTTATCTAAATTTACCTGAAATGTTTATTTAATTATTTTTTAAATAAAATTGAAAAGCAAATCAAGAACTTTAGAAATAGATTTAGTCAAACACACTTAGTTGTTATTGTATAGTTATTCAAACTCTTACATCTGTCAACAACAGAATGCCTAGAAAATAAAGTGTCACATTTGTTCAATAAATTGAGACTCATGCAAGACATTTCAATCCACAACTCCTAAAAGGGCATGGATGAGTAAAAATGGGTTAACTATAAATATTTTTGCTGTCAACCTAAATTTCTCTCAGCCCATGTAACCAGATTTCTCTTTTCAATCCAGTTAGAAATATTATTAGAATTTGCTACAGGTTTATTTTTCCCATCGGGAAAAATGTAAAAGAAAAACATTTACATTTTAAATCTTGCTGAAGGTTATATTTAAAGAAACCTTGCAATGTTTGCAAAAAAAAAAGCAAATGCATAATTATGTTGCGTGCATCACAGATACACATATATAATATGTATTACATATAATGTACATTTTTAAAAAAAAAATACATATTTATTTCCTTACATTTAAATTTCTAATTATAAATAAATAATTTTCTTCACAATAGGAGCAAAACCATAACAGTACTGGTGGGTAGATGTCTTATGACCTCTGGAGAACACCATACTTTAGAGTCACAGCTTTGCATATGGGGAAAGGGTAGGGGGAAGGGTTTAAAAAAAATCACTGGGAGCCAATCATCAATCAATGTGCTGCCACTTTGCAGCACAACTCTGTATACGACCGATCTCTTCAAATAGCACTTCACTCTGGCTGCACTGTCTTAAGGAAAACTTACACAGTGAAATCAGAAAACAGCCTGATGTAGGCATTCTGCAAAGCAGAAACACTACAAATTATTGCATGCTTCATCTATCTGCAGACATGCTGCATGTTGTGGGATGACATCTCAGATCACAGCATGTTATGCCTAGTGGTGATTGCAAGGTGGTGCAGCTAACCATTAGAATAGAGAAGCACAGAAATGCATAGTTCAGGTATTTAGTAGCCTTTAACTGATCTTCCTGCTCTAGAGGGAAAATAGGGCATAATCTCTCCATCTTGTAGTTTGAAATCTCCCGAATAAATGTTTTTTTAAATTTCTGATCCAAAATAAGATACAATGTTTCCTCCATTATGGGAACAAGTTTTGGCAAAAAAACAGAATTTATGCTTACCTGATAAATTACTTTCTCCAACGGTGTGTCCGGTCCACGGCGTCATCCTTACTTGTGGGAATATCTCTTCCCCAACAGGAAATGGCAAAGAGTCCCAGCAAAGCTGTCCATATAGTCCCTCCTAGGCTCCGCCCACCCCAGTCATTCGACCGACGGACAGGAGGAAAAAAACAGGAGAAACTATAGGGTGCCGTGGTGACTGTAGTTAGAGAAAATAATTCATCAAACCTGATTAAAAAACCAGGGCGGGCCGTGGACCGGACACACCGTTGGAGAAAGTAATTTATCAGGTAATCATAAATTCTGTTTTCTCCAACATTGGTGTGTCCGGTCCACGGCGTCATCCTTACTTGTGGAAACCAATACCAAAGCTTTAGGACACGGATGAAGGGAGGGAGCAAATCAGGTTACCTAAACAGAAGGCACCACGGCTTGCAAAACCTTTCTCCCAAAAATAGCCTCCGAAGAAGCAAAAGTATCAAATTTGTAAAATTTGGCAAAAGTGTGCAGTGAAGACCAAGTCGCTGCCTTACATATCTGATCAACAGAAGCCTCGTTCTTGAAGGCCCATGTGGAAGCCACAGCCCTAGTGGAGTGAGCTGTGATTCTTTCTGGAGGTTGCCGTCCGGCAGTCTCGTAAGCCAATCGGATGATGCTTTTAAGCCAAAAAGAAAGAGAGGTAGAAGTCGCTTTTTGATCTCTCCTTTTACCAGAATAGACTACAAACAGAGAAGAAGTTTGTCTGAACTCTTTTGTAGCTTCTAAATAGAATTTTAGAGCCCGGACTACGTCTAAATTGTGTAACAAACGTTCCTTCTTTGAAACTGGATTCGGACACAAAGAAGGAACAACTATCTCCTGGTTAATATTTTTGTTAGAAACAATCTTTGGAAGAAAACCAGGCTTAGTACGCAAAACAACCTTATCTGCATGGAACACCAGATAGGGCGGAGAACACTGCAGAGCAGATAACTCAGAAACTCTTATAGCAGAAGAAATAGCAACCAAAAACAAAACTTTCCAAGATAACAACTTAATATCTATGGAATGTAGAGGTTCAAACGGAACCCCTTGAAGAACTGAAAGAACTAGATTTAAACTCCAGGGAGGAGTCAAAGGTCTGTAAACAGGCTTGATCCTAACCAGAGCCTGAACAAATGCTTGAACATCTGGCACAGCTGCCAGTCGTTTGTGTAATAAGACAGATAAAGCAGAAATCTGTCCCTTTAGAGAACTCGCTGATAATCCTTTATCCAAACCCTCTTGTAGAAAGGAAAGGATCTTAGGGATTTTGATCTTATTCCATAAGAATCCCTTGGATTCACACCAGCAGATATATCTTTTCCATATGTTATGGTACTTTTTTCTAGTTACCGGTTTTCTGGCTTGAACTAGAGTATCTATCACAGAATCTGAAAACCCACGCTTTGATAGAATCAAGCGTTCAATTTCCAAGCCGTCAGCTGGAGGGAGACCAGATTTGGATGTTCGAATGGACCCTGTACAAGAAGATCCTGTCTCAAAGGTAGCTTCCATGGTGGCACCGATGACATATTCACCAGGTCTGCATACCAAGTCCTGCGTGGCCACGCAGGAGCTATCAAGATCACTGAGGCCCTCTCTTGCTTGATCCTGGCTACCAGCCTGGGAATGAGAGGAAACGGTGGAAACACATAGGCTAGGTTGAAGGTCCAAGGCGCTACTAGTGCATCCACTAGAGTCGCCTTGGGATCCCTGGATCTGGACCCATAGCAAGGAATCTTGAAGTTCTGACGAGACGCCATCAGACCCATATCTGGAATGCCCCATAATTGAGTCAACTGGGCAAGATCTCCGGGTGGAGTTCCCACTCCCCCGGATGGAATGTCTGACGACTCAGATAATCCGCCTCCCAGTTTTCCACACCTGGGATGTGGATCGCAGATAGGTGGCAGGAGTGATCCTCTGCCCATTTTATTATTTTGGTCACTTCTTTCATCGCCAGGAAACTCCTTGTTCCCCCCTGATGATTGATATAAGCAACCGTCGTCATGTTGTCTGATTGGAATCTTATGAATCTGGCCTTTGCTAGTTGAGGCCAAGCCCTGAGAGCATTGAATATCGCTCTCAGTTCCAGAATGTTTATCGGGAGAAGAGACTCTTCCCGAGACCATAGTCCCTGAGCTTTCAGGGATTTCCAGACCGCGCCCCAGCCCACTAGACTGGTGTCGGTCGTGAAAATGACCCACTCTGGTCTGCGGAAGCTCATTCCCTGGGACAGGTGGTCCAGGGTTAGCCACCAACGGAGTGAGTCTCTGGTCTTCTGATCTACTTGAATCACTGGAGACAAGTCTGTATAGTCCTCATTCCACTGTTTCAGCATGCACAGTTGTAATGGTCTTAGATGAATTCGCGCAAAAGGAACTATGTCCATTGCTGCAACCATCAATCCTACTACTTCCATGCACTGAGCTACGGAAGGACGAGGAATAGAATGAAGAACTTGACAAGCGTTTAGAAGTTTTGACTTTCTGACTTCTGTCAGGAAAATCCTCATTTCTAAGGAATCTATTATTGTTCCCAAGAAGGGAACTCTTGTCGACGGAGACAGGGAACTTTTTTCTATGTTCACCTTCCATCCGTGAGATCTGAGAAACGATGTCTGTGTGAGCCTTTGCCTTTGAAAGAGACGACGCTTGTATTAGAATGTCGTCCAAGTACGGTACTACTGCAATGCCCCTTGGTCTTAGAACCGCTAGAAGGGATCCGAGTACCTTTGTGAAAATCCTTGGAGCAGTGGCTAACCCGAATGGGAGGGCCACAAACTGGTAATGTTTGTCAAGAAAGGCGAACCTTAGGAACTGATGATGTTCTTTGTGGATAGGAATATGTAGATACGCATCCTTTAGATCCACGGTAGTCATAAATTGACCTTCCTGGATTGTGGGTAGAATCGTTCGAATGGTTTCCATCTTGAACGATGGTACTCTGAGAAATTTGTTTAGGATCTTTAAACCCAGAATTGGTCTGAAAGTTCCCTCTTTTTTGGGAACTACAAACAGATTTGAGTAAAATCCCATTCCTTGTTCCGCCGTTGGAACTGGGTCTATCACTCCCATCTTTAACAGGTCTTCTACACAATGTAAGAATGCCTGTCTCTTTATTTGGTTTGAGGATAAGTGAGACATGTGGAACCTTCCCCTTGGGGGTAGTTCCTTGAATTCCAGAAGATAACCCTGAGAAACTATTTCTAGTGTCCAGGGATCCTGAACATCTCTTGCCCAAGCCTGAGCAAAGAGAGAGAGTCTGCCCCCTACTAGATCCGGTCCCGGATCGGGGGCTACTCCTTCATGCTGTTTTGTTAGCAGCAGCAGGCTTCTTGGCCTGCTTACCCTTGTTCCAGCCTTGCGCCGGTTTCCAGGCTGGTTTGGTTTGAGAGGCATTACCCTCTTGTTTAGAGAATGCAGAGTTAGAGGCCGGACCGTTCCTGAAATTGCGAAAGGAACGAAAATTAGACTGATTCTTGGCTTTGAAAGGCCTATCTTGTGGGAGAGCATGGCCCTTTCCCCCAGTGATGTCTGAAATAATCTCTTTCAATTCTGGCCCAAAGAGAGTCTTACCCTTGAAGGGGATATTAAGCAATTTTGTCTTGGAAGATACATCCGCTGACCAAGACTTTAGCCAAAGCGCTCTGCGCGCCACAATTGCAAACCCTGACTTTTTCGCCGTTAATCTAACTAGTTGCAAAGTGGCATCTAAAATAAAAGAATTAGCCAACTTGAGTGCGTGAACTCTGTCCATAACCTCCTCATACGGAGTCTCTCTACTGAGCGACTTTTCTAGTTCCTCAAACCAGAACCACGCTACTGTAGTGACAGGAACAATGCACAAAATGGATTGCAGGAGGTAACCTTGCTGTACAAAAATCTTTTTAAGCAAACCCTCCAATTTTTTATCCATAGGATCTTTGAAAGCACAATTATCCTCGATAGGAATAGTAGTGTGCTTGTTTAAAGTAGAAACTGCCCCCTCGACCTTAGGGACTGTCTGCCATAAGTCCTTTCTGGGGTCGACCATAGGAAATAATTTCTTAAATATAGGAGGGGGGACAAAAGGTATGCCGGGCTTCTCCCACTCCTTATTCACTATATCCGCCACCCGCTTGGGTATAGGAAAAGTGTCAGGGTGCACCGGAACCTCTAAGAACTTGTCCATCTTGCATAATTTTTCTGGAATGACCAAGTTGTCACAATCATCCAGAGTAGATAACACCTCCTTAAGCAGTGTGCGGAGATGCTCTAATTTAAATTTAAATGTCACAACATCAGGTTCTGCTTGTTGAGAAATTTTACCTGAATCTGAAATTTCCCCATCCGACAAAACCTCCCTCATGACCCCTTCAGATTGGTGTGAGGGTATGACAGAGCAATTATCATCAGCGCCCTCCTGCTCTACAGTGTTTAAAACAGAGCAATCACGCTTTCTCTGATATGCCGGCATTTTGGATAACATATTTGCTATGGAGTTATCCATTACTGCCGTTAATTGTTGCATAGTAATAAGCATTGGCGCGCTAGAGGTACTAGGGGCCTCCTGCGTGGGCAAAACTGGCGTAGACACAGAAGGAGATGATGTAGAACTATGTCTACTTCCTTCATCTGATGAATCATCTTGGGCAACTTTACTATCAGTGGCAATACTGTCCTTACTTTGTTTGGACGCTATGGCACAATTATCACACAATTTTGAAGGGGGACACACATTGATCTTCAAACATATAGAACATAGCTTATCTGAAGGTGCAGACATGTTAAACAGGCTTAAACTTGTCAAAAAAGTACAAAAAACGTTTTAAAACAAAACCGTTACTGTCTCTTTAAATTTTAAACAGTGCACACTTTATTACTGAATATGTGAAAAAGTATGAAGGAATTGTTCAAAATTTACCAAATTTTCACCACATTCAAAGTATTGCACACCAATTTTCAGAGCTTTAACCCTTAAAATAAAGAAACCGGAGCCGGTTACAGTTTTAACCCCTCTACAGTCCCAGCTACAGCCTTTGCTGCGACTTTACCAAACCCAGGGGGGAATACGATACCAGATGAAGCCTTCTAGGAACTTTTCCAACTACTTTCAGATCCTCACACATGCATCTGCATGTCTTGCTCTCAAAAGTAACTGCGCATTAATGGCGCGAAAATGAGGCTCAGCCTACAACTGGGAAGGCCCTTCCTGACTGGAAAGGTGTCTAACACAGTGCCTGACGTTAAAAAACGTTCCCCAAGCTTATAAGTGTGAATTACAAGCATAAACATGTATAAAATGCTCAAATAAAGCAATTGATTTTGCCCATAAAAGTGTCTACCAGTTTTATAGCCCATATTAAGCCCTTTATTCTGTTTGAGACTAAGAAAATGGCTTACCGGTCCCCATGAGGGGAAATGACAGCCTTCCAGCATTACACAGTCTTGTTAGAAATATGGCTAGTCATACCTTAAGCAGAAAAGTCTGCTAACTGTTTCCCCCAACTGAAGTTACTTCATCTCAACAGTCCTATGTGGAAACAGCAAACGATTTTAGTTACTGTCTGCTAAAATCATCTTCCTCTCACAAACAGAAATCTTCATCTTTTTCTGTTTCAGAGTAAATAGTACATACCAGCACTATTTTAAAATAACAAACTCTTGATAGTAGAATTAAAAAACTACAACTAAACACCTCATACTCTTAACCATCTCCGTGGAGATGTTGCCTGTGCAACGGCAAAGAGAATGACTGGGGTGGGCGGAGCCTAGGAGGGACTATATGGACAGCTTTGCTGGGACTCTTTGCCATTTACTGTTGGGGAAGAGATATTCCCACAAGTAAGGATGACGCCGTGGACCGGACACACCAATGTTGGAGAAATCCTGACTGTGTTTGTCCAAATGAACTGTAGAACTCACACTCTGTCCCTGTAGATCTACCACACACAAGATTTAAGATACTTTAAAAGCAGAAGTGTACTGTTTTGGTATTATAAGTCTTTGACCGGGAGGAGTTGAGACTCCAAGAGGATTTAATTGAGGTAATTAACATTCTTTGTTGAGAGGGGTTCTCAGACTGAAATTAGACCGGATTTTCCCCCTCAAAGAGCTTCTACTAAGAGACTCTCAGCGATGGATTTTGTCAGAAGCTTGACAAAGGTGTTGTGGGAATGGGTCCCTTGCCTCCTCCTTTTAGTTTGTTGATATACTCCTTAATTTTTATCCTAAGCTGTAATGTGCTCAGCACTGGATGGGCTACCCAGTGGAAGCAGTTATCTTTGCAGTGGTAAGCACAGTTGTAAAAGGTGATAGACAGGTTAGTAGTACAGGTTACACAGGCTATTAGTAGGTACATTGGACATGGTACATCATAGGCAGGGTACTCAGAATACATTATCCCTTACACATTAGATTGTCTTAAGCCTGCTATTAGTAAAGGGGGTCTTATGGTCTATGTGTTTTGGAGACTTGTTGGACAGTAGGGAACTTTTTTTGTATTTGTTAATTTACTCCTGAGTTTTTTATTCACTTTATTTTTATCATGCCCCTGCTTTGAGGATTCAAAGAGCGCCCCTGTTATTTCATACCATGCTCTGGATACCTTACCATTTTCTTTGTGCACTTTCTCCATTTATAGCTTGCTTCGGATATTCTAATGGGTAATTTCTTTGTGCGCTCTGGCTTTATAGTGTGCTCCAACTTTTGATACTCAGTAGTAAAAACAGAATTTATGCTTACCTGATAAATTTCTTTCTCTTACGGTGTATCCAGTCCACGGATTCATCCTTACTTGTGGGATATTCTCAATCCCTACAGGAAGTGGCAAAGAGAGCACACAGCAGAGCTGTCCATATAGCTCCCCTCAGGCTCCGCCCCCCCAGTCATTCGACTGACGGTTAGGAGAAAAAGGAGAACCATATTGTGCAGTGGTGACTGTAGTTTTACAAAAAATAAATTTGAACCTGACTTAATTGCCAGGGCGGGCTGTGGACTGCATACACCGTAAGAGAAAGAAATTTATCAGGTAAGCATAAATTCTGTTTTCTCTTACATTGATGTATTCAGTCCACGGATTCAACCTTACTTGTGGGAACCAATTCCAAAGCTTTAGGACACGGATGAAGGGAGGGAACAAGTCAGGTAACCTAAACGGAAGGCACCACTACTTGCAAAACCTTTCTCCCAAAAAAATAGCCTCCAAAGAAGCAAAAGTATCGAATTTGTAAAATTTGGCAAAAGTATGCAGTGAAGACCAAGTCGCTGCTTTACAAATCTGTTCAACAGAAGCCTCATTCTTGAAAGCCCATGTGGAAGCCACAGCTCTGGTGGAAAGAGCTGTAATTCGTTCAGGAGGCTGCTGTCCAGCAGTCTCATAAGTCAATCGGATAATGCTTTTCAGCCAAAAAGAAAGAGACGAAGCGATAGCTTTTTGACCTCTCCTCTTACCAGAATAGACAACAAACAAGGATGACGTGTGTCTGAAATCTTGCATCTTAAATAGAATTTTAAAAACACGAACCACATTAAGATTGTGTAAGAGCCGTTCCTTCTTAGAAACTGAATTAGGACACAGAGAAGGAACAATGATTTTGTGGTTAATATTCTTATTAGAAACCACTTTCGGAAGGAAACCAGGTTTTGTACGCAAAACAACCTTATCTGCATGAAACACCAGATAGGGTGAATTACACTGCAAAGCAGACAATTCTGCAACTCTTCGAGCAGAAGAAATAGTTACCAAAAACAAAACTTTCCAAGATAATAACTTAATATCTATGGAATGTAAAGGTTGACTAAAGCCTATGCAAACGCTTGAACGTCTAGTACTTCCGCCAGACGCCTGTGAAACAGAATAGATAGAGCAGATATCTGTCCCTTTAAGGAACTAGCTGACAATCCTTTCACCAATCCTTCTTGGAGAAATGACAAAATCCTAGGAATACTAATCTTACTCCACGAGTAACCCTTGGATTCACACCAACAAAGATATTTCCGCCATATCTTATGGTAAATGTTCCTGGTGACAGGTTTTCTAGCCTGGATCAAAGTATCTATAACTGATCCAGAGAACCCACGCTTAGATAGAATTAAGCGTTCAATCTCCAAGCAGTCAGCTGCAGAGAACTAGATTTGGATGCTTGAATGGACCTTGAATTAGAAGATCCTGCCTCAATGGCAGTGTCCATGGTGGAACAGATGACATGTCCACTAGGTCTGCATACCAAGTCCTGCGTGGCCACGCAGGCGCTATCAAAATTACCGAAGCCTTCTCCTGTTTGATGCTGGCTACCAGACGAGGGAGAAGGGGAAACGGTGGAAAAACATAAGCCAGATTGAAGGACCAAGGCGCTACTAGAACATCTATCAATGCCGCCTTGGGGTCCCTGGACCTGGATCCGTAAAGAGAAAGTTTGGAGTTCTGACGGGACGCCATCAGATCCAACTCTGGAATACCCCATAGCTGGGTAGGCTGAGCAAAAACCTCCGGAAGAAGTTCCCACTCCCCCAGGTGAAAGGTCTGACGACTCAGAAAATCCGCCTCCCAGTTGTCTATTCCTGGGATGTGAATTGCAGATAGATTTGATGATCTTGGATACTTCCTTCATCGCTAGGGAACTCTTTGTTCCTCCCTGATGATTGATGTACCCTACAGTCGTGATGTTGTCCGACTGAAACCTGATGAACCTGGCCTCCGCTAGTTGAGGCTATGCCTGGAGCGTGTTGAATATCGCTCTCAGTTCCAAAATGTTTATCGGTAGAAGAGACTCTTCCCGAGACCATAGGCCCTGAGCTTTCAGGGAGTCCCAGACCGCACCCCAGCCTAACAGACTGGAATCGGTCGTGACAATGATCCACTCTGGTCTGCGGAAGCACATTCCCTGAGACAGGTGATCCTGAGACAACCACCAGAGAAGATAATCTCTGGTTTTCTTGTCCATTTGTATCTAAGGAGACAATCTGCATAATCCCCATTCCACAGTTGAGCATGCACAGCTGCAGTGGTCTGAGATGAATTCTGGCAAAGGGAACAACGTCCACTGCCGCAACCATTAACCCGATTACCTCCATGCACTGAGCCACAGAAGGCCGAGGAACAGAATGAAGAACTCGGCAAGTAGTTAAAAGTTTTAACTTCCTGACCTCCGTCAGAAATATTTTCATCTCTACCGAGTCTATTAGCGTTCCCAGGAAGGGAACCCTTGTGAGCGGGGACAGAGAACTTTTTTCGACGTTCACCTTCCACCCGTGAGACCTTAGAAAGGCCAGAACTATTTCTGTATGAGCCTTGGCTCTTTGAAAAGATGACGCCTGAATTAATATGTCGTCCAGATAAGGTGCTACAGCAATGCCCCGCGGTCTTAGTACCGCTAGAATGGACCCTAGCACCTTTGTGAAAATCCTTGTCCAGAAAGGCGAACCTTAGGAACTGATGGTGATCTTTGTGGATAGGAGTATGTAGGTACGCATCCTTTAAATCCACGGTAGTCATATATTGATCTTCCTGGATCAATGGTAAGATTTTCCGAATGGTTTCCATTTTGAATGATGGAACTCTGAGGAATTTGTTTAGAATTTTTAAATCCAGGATTGGCTTGAAAGTTCCTTCCTTTTTGGGAACTACAAACAGGTTTGAGTAAAAACTCAGTCCTTGCTCTGCAGTTGGAACTGGGTGTATCACTCCTATCTTTAGAAGATCTTCTACACAGCGTAAGAACGCCTGTTTCTTTGTCTGGTCTGAAGACAAACGAGAAATGTGGAACCTTCCCCTTGGGGGAGAGTCTTAGAATTCTAGAAGATACCCTTGAGCAACAATTTCTAATGCCCAGGGATCTGGAACATCTCTTGCCCAAGCGTGACCAAGAGAGAAAGTCTGCCCCCTACTAGATCCGGTCCCGGAGCGGGGGCTACCCTTTCATGCTGTCTTGGTAGCAGCAGCAGGCTTCTTGGCCTGTTTAACCTTGTTCCAGCCCTGCAAAGGCTTTTTTTATGTTGCTTTGGGCTGGGAAACGTTACCCTCTTGCTTTGCGGTTGCAGAGGTTGAAGCAGGTCCGCTCCTGAAGTTGCGAAAGGAGCGCAAATTAGCCTTAAAAGGTCTATCTTGTGGAAGGGCATGGCCCTTTCCTGATATTAAGTAACTTTGTTTTGGACGACACGTCAGCCGACCATGATTTGAGTCAGAGCGCTCTTTGCGCCACAATGGCAAAACCAGAATTTTTCGTCGCTAATTTAGTTAATTGTAAAGCGGCATCTGTAATGAAAGAATTAACCAGCTTTAGAGCATGAATTCTATCCATGACTTTGTCATATGAAGTCTCCCTCTGGAGCGACTCCTCCAGCGCCTCAACCAAAAAGCCACTGCAGTAGTTACAGGAATAATGCAGGCAATTGGTTGAAGAAGGATACCTTGTTGAACAAATATTTTCTTTAGTAACCCTTCTAATTTGTTATCCATAGGACCTTTGAAAACACAACTGTCTTCTATTGGTATAGTTGTGCGCTTAGCTAGTGTTGAAACTGCTCCCTCTACCTTAGGGACCGCCTGCCACGCGTCCCGCCTGGGGTCAGTTATGGGGAACATTTTCTTAAAGATAGGGGGGGAACAAAAGGTACGCCTGGTCTCTCCCACTCCCTAGTCACAATATCCGCCACCCTCTTAGGGATCGGAAACGCATCAGTGTATACAGGGACTTCTAAAAACTTGTCCATTTTACACAATTTTTCTGGGACCACCATAGGGTCACAATCAACCAGCGTAGCTAAAACCTCCTTAAGCAGTACGCGGAGGTGTTCTAGCTTAAATTTAAACGCTAAGAAATCTGATTCTGCCCGCTGAGAAATTTTACCTGTGTCACAAATTTCTCCCTCAGACAGTACATCCCTCACCGCCACGTCAGAGGGTTGTGAGGGTACAACAGATAAATTATCCAAAACTTCTGATTGCTCATCCTCTGTTCTTAAAACTGAGCTATCACGCTCTGTAGGAAAAACAGGCAGTTTGGATAGAAATGCTGCAAGGGAATTATCCATGACTGCTGCTAATTGTTGCAATGTAATAGAGGCCAATGCGCTAGAGGTACTAGGCATCGCTTGCGCGGGCGTAACTGGTGTCGACACATGGGGAGAGGAAGGAGGGCTATCCTCATTACCTTCCATTAAAGAATCATCCTGGGCCACATTTTTAAGTGTCACTGCATGGTCTTTAAAATGTTTGGATATGTTAGCACACTTTAAACACAAATGTAAAAGGGGGGACCGCCATGGCTTTTAAACACATAGAACAAGGTCTATCTGTAGGCTCAGACATGTTAAACAGACTTAGACAGCACTCAAATACAGTAAAATACAATTTTTTGAAAAAACAGTACTGTGCCTTTAAATAATAAAAAGCGCATACTTTTTTACTAAACCTCCAAAAATCATCCAATCTTTATGAAATTTTCACCATATGATCCTAATGCTTTGAAATGATTGCACAGTAAATTTCAAGTCAATTAACCCCCTACTGCCCAAACCGGAGCAAATTAACCATGCCACAGCCTTTGCTGTGTTCCTACCTTCCTTGGGGATTAGTTTTGATTGAAAATAAGCCTCTCTGAAGTCCTCAAGTAATCTTTGGACCCTTCACATGTATCTGCATGAAGCTGTTTGTAAAATCAACTGCGCAACTGAGGCGCGAAATTCAGGCCCCCTCCATCTTCCCTCAGGAGTTTGTGGGGCCTTCCCAAGCCAAAATAGGTGTCTAAATATATGCCATGCGGAATAAAACCCCAAAAAGTGTTTTAAATGCAATATAAAACTTGTATAATGTCAGATTATCTTAAAAAAAAATCGATTGCCCCTTAACAGTGTCCACCAGTGTATTGAACCCTTTCAATAAGCCTTCCTTCTATACTAAGTCTCAGAATATGGCTTACCTTTCCCACATGGGGATTCCTGTCAGTCTTCTAGCATTACTAAGTCTTGACTAGAAAAAATGACTGAAACATACCTTAAAGCAGTTAAGCCTGCAAACTGTTCCCCCCAACTGAAGTTTTCCTGTACTCAACAGTCCTGCGTGAGAACAGCAATGGATTTTAGTTACAAGGTGCTAAAATCATTTTCTTCTCAGCAGAATCTTCATCATTTTCTGCCTCAGAGTAAATAGTACAAACCGGCACTATTTTAAAATAACAAACTTTTGATTGAAGAAATAAAAAACTACAAACTAACACCACATTCCCTTTACACTCCCGTGGAGATGCTACTTGTTAGAGCGGCAAAGAGAATTACTGGGGGGCGGAGCCTGAGGGGAGCTATATGGACATCTCTGCTGTGTGCTCTCTTTGCCACTTACTGTAGGGATTGAGAATATCCCACAAGTAAGGATGAATCCGTGGACTGGATACACCAATGTAAGAGAAAGTTAATGCGCGTTACAGTTTCTGCTCATGTTGTCGGTTAGGGTGCTTTGTATCTTATATGCGGACACATTATTTAGCCTGTTACTGGTGATGGTAATTTTTTTCCATCTCTCTAACTGACCGCCTTTGGTCAGTGTGTAGTGTCTGTTCTGTTAGCTTCTCAGCAGCGAACTGCGCCTGTCATCTCTTTTGGTACTTCTGTATCTCAGGAGGGGGTAAGTGTCTCAAAAATGTTCAAGAGCAGGATTTATTTTGTAGGGGTCTTTTTTGTTATAACAGAGTTCATTACTTGGATCTTTTTCTTTCTATTCCACTGACTTTATTGTTATAAGTCCCTGCATACATAAATCCCTGTCACCTATTAGGCTTCACACTAGGCATTTTGTTTTGCTTATTATTAATTGCTGTCAGCTATAGTTATTCTTAATGGAACATACTGGAACTGTGCCCATTATTACTGATCCATCAGCAGGTAGATCATCTTTCAAAGGGACAGTCATCACCAGAATTTTTGTTGTTTTAAAAGAAAGATAATCCCTTTATTACCCATTCCCCAGTTTTGCATAACCAATACAGTTATAATAATATAAATTTGACTTCTGTAATAACCTAGTATCTAAGCATCTGCAGACTGCCCATTTATTTCAGTTATTTCGATAGACTTGCATTTTAGTCAATCAGTGCTGACCCCTTGGTAAATTCACGTGCATGAGCTTAATGTTATCTATATGAAACACATGAACTAATGCCCTCTAGTGGCCAAAATGCATTCAGCTTAGAGGCAGCCTTCAAGGTCTAAGAAATTAGCATATAAACCTCCTAGGTTTAGCTTTCAAATAAGAATGCCAAGAGAACAAAGCAAAATTGGTGATAAAAGTAAATTGGAAAGTTGTTTAAAACCACATGCCCTATTTGAGTCATGATTTTTTTTTTGGACTTGACTGTCCCTTCAAGGGTGTTTTTTTGCAAATGAATTCCTGTCACTCCTTCAGCTTAATTATGTAGCTCTTGAATAGATTGTCTTATGCATTCTAACTAGTCTAATTCTGTACTTGCCTCTAAAGGAGTCTGTCCTCCTCCTGTTTGTACAGTACAAGGACATTTTTCATATTTTGTGTGCCTCTGTTTCTGAAATGTTGGCTACCATGCCTCCTCAAAGTAAGCGCAAAGGAGTCTCTACTTCCATCTAATATTACCTGCACTTCTGACTCTATCAAGATCAGAACTGCTAGTCAATTACTTCCAGACTCATATTCTAATTTTCAGATTTGTCTTCTGAGGGTACTTTATAATGATCAGGAGTCGGTTTCTTATCATGATATAGATTCGTCCTTCTTTATGTTTAAGATTGAACATCTTAGATTTCTTTTAAAGGAGGTTTTGAGTACCATAGGTGTACAGGATTTAAAGCCTACTGAAAAAAAAAGAAAAGAAAAAAAACAAAAAAAACAATTAGGCAGCTGTCTTTAATTTTAAAACCCCAGAGATTTTTCTGGTTACTTAGGCAATATCTAAAATAATAACTAAGGAATGGTCCAGACCTTGTCTTCCTTTCAATCCAACTTATGTGTTCAAAAAGATGTTTCCTTTACCTTCTGCTATAGTGGACTTTGGGAACAATTCCAAAGGAGGATGGTGCCATTTCTACACTTGCAAGGAAAACTACTATCCCTTTAGAAGACAGTACCGCCATTAAAGTTAATACAGGAAATTATAGCCTTTCCACAGAAAGGCCTTTCATCAAGTGGGTTATTTTTTAAACAAGAAATCAGTATTGCTTGTGTGGCAGCAGCCTCTAGCCTTTGGTGTGACACTTTATCAGAACAGATTTAAGAGAGTTGAGTTGATGAAGATTTTCACTGTCCAACATTAGTAAATTAAATGCCAAAACATGGCATTATCAGTGTTGACAAGGAGAGCCTTGTGATTAAAATCTTGGTCAGCTGACATAGTTTCAAAATCTAGACATTTAGCTCTTCCTTTTGAAGGAAAGATTTTATTTAGGCCTGATTTAGATGCTATTATTTCCACTGTTACTGGAGGTAAAGAAACCTTTCTTCCTCAAAGAAAATAATAGTTTTTCAAATCATTTGTGTTCCTTTCATCAATCAAGGAACCAAATACCCTCCTCTTCTCAAAAGCAGGATTCTTTCAGACCTTCCTGGAAAATGAATACTTCCTGGAACAAGGCTAAGCAGTCAAAAAATCAGCATGAGCATGAAGGTGCGGCCCCCGATCCATATTCTATTCTGGTTGGGGGGAAATGAAGTAATTTTCAGAAGGCCTGGACTCTATCTGTGCAGAACTCTTGGGTTCTCAACATAATTTCTCAAGGAAACACAGCTTCAGGGAAGCGCTCAGACATCCGCTCGGTGTGGTAGTCGGCAAACAGCAGTGATCTTCGCATAAGCAACACACCCGTTCTTGATGTCACACTGACGTATCCAAAATCTGTCAGCTGTACCGGTGCAGTGAAAAGAGCGTTCCACCACCGCTCCAACAAGAAATAAACAGCAACAACCAATGCACCAAAGCAGACAACAAAAAAGTCCCAGACTCAGGATTGTGCAATAAAATCTTATCTGTATTGCTTGCTTCAAAATCCAAACGACACAAAGGCATATAATGGATGAAAAGACAGGCAGCAAACATTTTCATCCATTATATGCCTTTGTGGCGTTTGGATTTTGAACCAAGCAATACAGCTTATATTTTATTGCACAATCCTGAGTCTGGGACTTTTTTGTTGTCTGCTTGCCCCTTCCGGGTGCGTTGGTTGTTGTTGTTAATTTCTCAAGGATACAGAATATGTATTAGATCAAGGCCCCTAAGAGGAATATTGTTTCTGTCCAATGTTCCAAGAACCCTGTGAAAGCTCATGCATTTTGTCATTGTGTTTGAGAACTAGAATTCATGGAAGCAATAGTTCCAGTGCTGTTTCAAGAACAAGGACAGGGTTTCTATCCCAATCTGTTCATAGTATCTTTGAACAAGTTCCTTCTTTACCTTTAGCAGTATTTCATGCAAACTTTTGTTGTTTCTTCATAATCATGGCTAGAGAATAAATGTTTCAAAGAGCTCTCTATCTTCTCAAACCAGAGTCTCCTTCCAAGGAGTCATTATAGGCTCTGCGACAAAGGAGAACAAAATTGAAAGTTAACTTGTATCCAATCCTACTGTAGCTTTATGAATGGAAGTTTTAGTTCTAAGGATTACTGCATCAGATGCAATTTAATTTGCTTAGATTCATATGAGACCTCTTTAGTTATGCATGAGTCGACAGTGGTGCAAGGACTACACTCAACTGTCTCAAAAAATATTTTAGATCCAGCTAAAAGGAATTATCTATCCTGGTGGATAGAAAAACAGTCCATTTCACAGGGAGCCTTTTGTCCACTCAGTGTAGAATATATTAACTAGAGGCGAAATTGTCTCAGGTTGGGGTTTCAGTATGTGGGGTCCAAGAGAACACACAGGCGTTTGGTCTCCTCAGGAGGCAAGGTTATTAAAGGGATACTGAACCCAAATTGTTTCTATTATTATTCAGATAGAGCATGCAATTTTAAGCAACTTTCTAATTTACTCCTATTATCAATTTTTATTTGTTATCTCGGTATATTTTTTTGAAAAAGCAGACATGTAAGCTTACAAGCTGGCCCATTTTTGGCACATTTTTGGTTCAGCACCCTGGGTAGCGCTTGCTGATTGGTAGGTACATTTAGCCATCAATCAGCAAGCTGTACCCAGGTACTGGACCAAAGATGGGCAGGCTCGTAAGCTTACTTTCCTGCTTTTTCAAATAAAGATACCAAGAAAAAAAAACGATAATAGGAGTAAATTAGAAAGTTGCTTAAAATTGCCTTCTGTATCTGAATAATGAAAGGAAAAAATTGGGTTCAGTATGCCTTTAACTTTAGAACTCTGCGCTATCTTCAGTGCTCTCCAGAGCCGGCCTCTCCTAAAAAAAGATCCTTCCCTTCACTTCCAATCAGTTAATGTCACAGTGGTAGCATATATCAATCACCAAGGGGGGAACTCACAGTTCTCTAGTGATGAAGAAGTCTCCCATATTCTATCTTCTGAAGCCACCTTTGGTAGGAAAGTTCTCCAGGCAGCAGTGTCTGTAAAATAGATGCCTGCTTTTTTCTCAAACATTTTTATCCCGCCCAACATTACTTGTGGACTCCACAGCTTGGGTAAAAGTTTTAATGTGTAATGGATTGTGGACTCCACCTTATGAAAGAAATAAAATGTATGCTTACCTGATAAATTATTTTTTTTCATGGTGGTTGGAGTCCACGAGCCCAGCCCAATTAAAAAAAAAAAAAAAAGAGTCACTGGGAGCCCCCATATTGCCCTCAAGGTGGGTGCATGCTAGCGACGGCTCTGAGCAGTCGTCAGAACCTGACTGGGACAATTTGCGACAGCTCAGAGCTGTTGTTAGAACTCAAAGGGTTAAAAAAACAAACTAATGCCAAAACTATGTCATTGTTACACATCCCATCTCCATAACATAATTTTGTGCAAATAAATAACCAATCACTATAAATTAATTAATGAAAAATGGAGGCAGGCACACAAACATATTTATAGTCTATTGTTCCCACAATGAACTATACATCCTGACAGCCATGAAATATTCCTGAGTAAGACTATACATGACTGATAAAACTAGTTAAAGTGGAAAGAAAACAAAATGCAGATAGCCAACAATATAAAGGACTCTGATGCAGTGAGCATGCCTTTAAAGCAGAGCTTTCCAAACTTTTCATGTTGGTGACACACTTTTTAGACCTACATCATTTCGCGACACAGTAATTAAATCAGTTGTACTAGCAAAAAGGAGGTTAAACTAACTTGTTTTAAGAGATACAGACACATACATAAATGATATAATAATGAAATTTACAAGTAACAGCATGTATGTGCAAGAATTAAAAAAAAGTTTAATAACACCAATAGCTACTTACTATTTTAATGGGATGTATGAGGTTAATGGGATGAACACAATTTCTGAATATTTAGTGGAATATTAGATAAAGACACTCGCATTTCATCATCAAGCATTTTTAAGTTTCCACTTCCTATCCATATATCAAGAGCAGGAGCAGCAATGCACTACTGGGAGCTAGTTGCAAAAAAACCCCTCTGACTTCTGACTTCAGCTCAGCGTTTAAGCTGCCGCCCTCAGAGCTTGGTGAGTCCGATTGACTACTGCCCGCGCTGCATACACACTGCTGTCCCGCTCAATGACTACACATGCAGTCACGAGCCAATTAAGGAGACTAAACGTGCAGTCAGGAGCCAATGTGCCGCTAAAGCCGCCAATAGGAATAGTTTCAGTTCCCACTGAGCTGTGCCAATTGGTTAGGATGATCTGTGACCCACAAGGTATCAATCACGCGTCAACCATGTGATATGCGTAGCAGGCAGGCAGAAAGTCAGAAACTCAAAAAATAAATAAATGTAAAAAAATTTGTGCTGAAGCAGGGACACACCAACACACTCCTGCCGACACACTAGTGTGTCCCGACACACAGTTTGGAAAGCACTGAACTTTAAAGGGACATTATACACTCATTTTTTCTTTGCATAAATGTTTGTAGATGATCTATTTATAAAGCCCATAAAGTTTTTTTTGTAAAAAAAATGTATAGTTTTGCTTATTTTTAAATAACATTGCTCTGATTTTCAGACTCCTAACCAAGCCCCAAAGTTTTATGAGAATACCGTCAGTTACCTACTTCAGCTTCCTCCTGTTTATGTAAAGGGTCTTTTCATATGCAAAAGAAGGGGGAGGGGGGAGTGTCTTATTTCCCACTTGCAGTGGGCTTTCCAACTACCTTTTCAACAGAGCGAAACTGAGAGCTTCTAAGTACGTTTTTAAACCATTTTATACTGGATTTTTATATCAGTATCTGTGCATCTTATTCTTTATAGTAGTGTCTATTACATGCAGTTATATGAAAATGAGTTATACTGTCCCTTTAAGTAGTCTGACCCAATTGGCAAAACAAAGTGTAAGTAATAACTTTTTGTGCATGTGTGTGTGTGTGTGTGTGATACCTCTACTTCTGTCATCACTAAGAAACAGAAACTCAGATATGTAAAAGAACATACAGAGAAATTCACTTTTGGGCTTACAAGAAAAAAAAAGTGTGGGTGGTAATTTTTTGGTTTGCATTTCTATATTTATTTGTAATGAATAATGAAATATTAAGCAGGGTTGAAAAGGTTTTGTTAATAGTGGTTAAAATTATATATCAAACCTAATAAATAGAATGAGAAAATTAATCTAATGTATAGTATGTTTTGAGCCTTGAATTAAAGAACATTGTACTTTATGCATACAACAGTTGCATATACTCCAAGGATAAACCAATTGAGAGAAGCAGCTTCTGCAATAGGGTCATATTAACTGTACTGCAAAGTAATATCATAAGAACACCTGCTCCATAGATCTTTCTTGGGTAAAAACAGTCTGTTTGGAGTCGCTGCAAATCACATTTTTAATAGCTGGTCTGCAGATGGGACAGAACAGCTTGTGTGTCTTGAGAAATAAAGCTTTTCAGTATTGGAAAATAGATAATTAACTAAACCACATGTAAGTTTAAATAATGGCACAAGTGTTTTAAATGGAAAATTGATCCCTGAACATTACACAGCATTTCTTTTGTCGTTAATCACTTCACTAATTATGCTTATACTAACCTCTGATATAACAATGTCAACCCTGATTGTTGCCAAAATACATTTTAATCAGATCTGACAACTTTCTAAAAGTATTTGCCTCTTGAGATGTTAAGTTAAAATTGTTGGTTTCACCCGAAACAATATTTCCTTACAGATTGATCCCCTTTGCTTTTTCTCAGTGTTTCTTTCAATAGAAAGCCATGATTGGCACAATGCATGAAGCATATACATGTTATTGTAAAGCAATAAACGTTTTGGATTCAAATCCAGTTAATTATACTTAGGTCAAGGATGACAGGTTTCAATTACAGATCCAGGGTGTAAAAATTAATTGGAAAGACTACACGTACAAAGATAATTTGACACTGTGCAACTGATTGGGAATACATTGTTGCAAGGCGAGAAAAGCACAGAGTTTAATTTACAATTTTATCTCAAATCAAATGTTCTAGGAAGACTGAAATAAAATATGTAATTATTGTGAAAATTCTGAATCTCAAAGTGCATAACATTAAGTTATATTACTCTTCTACAACATACACCAGCGTGGTATAGCAACTATATAATTACCGGGGTAAAAAATAAAATAAACTGATAATTTATCTGTGTGTGTAATTGTGGTTATATTGCATTTTCTACAACTTATGATTTTCATCATCCTATTGTGAATGTTATAATTTGAACATAGCTTCTGAAAAAAAACATGAAACAGTTTTTATTACATTTAAATTTGTTAAGGTTTTTGCAAATCCAAAGAGTACCCTTGATTTACCACTTTTTGTTGTGGCCAATTCATGGTTGTAATATTTATTTTTTGGTAAATTAATTCCATTAATACATATTACAAATATAGGAATCAATGTCTCTTAACATCTTTGTTGATTTAACAGAGACAGGCTAAAAAATAATACACCGCTCCGATCTAACCGGAGAAAAGGGGGGGTGACTACATGGCTGGCTCAGTAAAACCGAAAATTGCGCTTCTCTGCAGCAACATAAGGAAGAAAGCAGGAACGCAGAGTAGGCACAGAAATGAAGCGTGCAGTTTATATTAACATTGCGCTTAATTCTGTTAGCCGAGAGGATATAGACCTCCATACATGTAAAGAAGTGCCGCTACAGCAGATTCTAATGGTGCTGATTTCAGCTGAGTATTTGCTGCAATTCAATGCTGTGCAGATCTAAGCATGTCAGTACCCCTTCTAAAATGGTGCTGCTCTGTTAGATACACTAGCAACAGGTTAGAGTATAGAAAAGGGCGCACTCCCAAAACCGTGGTCTTAGTAGGTTATAATGTGCAATCATACAAACAGCATTAAAATTAATTAGAGAGATAATTTAACCCATAATGAGCCTCTCAATTTGCCACAAAGTTAGGAAATACAAATACTAAATACATTATGAATTAACCCCTAGTCTTCAAGTCACCAGCCTGCATCCTGCCTCTAATATCCTTCCCAGGGATATATATACTGTATGTCCCAAAAAATATTGCACCTTAATTCTCAAAAAGTGCAAGTCCCCATACATAGAAGACACAGCACTTACCTGCATCTAGCCGTCCAGCAGGACAGCCTACACAATGTGAGAGGAGGCCACTCCTCACATGGACCTGTAGAAAGAAGAAAGAACAGAGTAAACCTATTCAGGCTTTCTGTACCATGGGCAGCAAGGCCCACCTCACAAGTTCCTAACTGCTTTAAAGCTACCACTGCCCCACTGAAGAGACTGATGTGGAGTATGGCTAGACCCAATCCTTGAAACAGGGGAAAGAACAGAGTAAACCTACTCTGGCTTTCTTAAAGAAGTTAAAATCTTGCTTGTAGCGAAAGAAATCCAATTTTTCTTCAGACACCAAAACTTCACCTCCTCCATGCACCAAGGCAAAGAGAATGACTGGGGGTTTGTAGGAGAGGAAGTGATACTTAACAGCTTTGCTGTGGTGTTCTTTGCCTTCTCCTGCTGGCCAGGAGTAATATTCCCAACAGTAAATGATGATTTTGTTGACTCACCATATCTTAGGAAATAAAAACTTTCATGTTTCAAACAGTGCATGTCATTTTAAAAAAATGTTCCAATTTACTTTTATCACCAATTTTGCTTTGTTCGCTTGGTATTCTTAGTTGAAAGCTAAACCTAGGAAGGCTCATATGAAAATTTCTAAGCCCTTGAAGGCCGCCTCTTATCACATGCTTTTTATTTGCATTTCACAACAGGGGAGAGCTAGTTCATGTGAGCCATATGGATAACATTGTGATCATGCATGTAGCTAGTGGAAGACACTGCACTAATTGGCTAAAATGCAAGTCAATAGATAAGAAATAAGAAGTTATGTGATCAGGGGGCTATCAGAAGAGGCTTAGATACAAGTTAATCACAGAGGTAAAAAGTATATTAATATAACTGTGTTGGTTGTGCAAAACTGGGGAATGGGTAATTAAGGGATTATTTATCGTTTTAAACAACAAAAAAGAACAAAATTAAATTTTAAAAGGTCCACCCACCGGAGAAACGGGCGGGAGCAGTGGACTCTCCTCCCTCAGATGGAAATTAAATTATCAGGTAAGCATAATTTATATTTTCCATCTTAATGGGTGGAGAGTCCAATGCTTCATTCATTACTTGTGGGAACAAATACCCAAGCTTTAGAGGACACTGAATGAAGAAAATGGGAGGGTAAAAGGAGGCGGACCCTATACTGAGGGCACCGCAGCCTGCAGAAACTTTCCCAAAAGCTGAATCCGCCGAAGCAAAAGCATAAAATTTGTAAAACTTTGCAAAGAATGTAGAGAGGACCAAGTAGCAGCCTAACAAATTTGCTCCATAAAAGCCTCGTTCATAAACTCCCAACAAGAGGCCACAGCTCTAGTTGAATGAGCCATAATCCTCACAGGAGGCTTATGCCCCAATGTCTAATGCGAAACGGAGGACACTCCGCAGCCAAAAAGATAAGGAAGTCAAAGAGGTCCTCTGACCCCCACGCTTCCTGGAAAGAGAACAAACAGAGAAACAAGTTTGTCTAAATTCCTATGTGGCCTGAAGATAGGACTTCAAGGCACAAACCACATCCAGAATTACATTGAAAGGAACCACAATCTCTTGATTGATGCTGCGAATTGACACAAACATAGGAAGAAAACCTAACTTGGTTCAAAGAACAACCTTATCAGCATGAAAAGCCAGATAAGGAGGGACGCATTGCAAGGCAGTAAATCACAGATATTCTGCAAGCAGAAGCAATAGCCCGTAGAAAAGGAACCTTCTAAGACAATAGTTTAATGTCTACTTTATGCATAGGCTCCAACGGAGCCTGTGCAAAACCTAAAGAACAAGATTCAAACTCCAAGGAGGAGCATTAGATCTAAACACAGGTCTGATCCTAGCAGAGCCTTAAAAAGTGACTGCACATCAGGAAGCTCAGCGAACCTCTTGCGCAGTAACACAGACAGGGCCGAAATCTGCCCCCTGAGGGGACTTGCAGAAAAGCCCTTCTCCAGTTCATCCTGGAGAACAGAATAAGTAGGCCTTCCACACCTTATGATAGATGTGACGAGCAACCAGCTACAAGCTTGTATGAGAGAAAAAATAACACTCTCAGAAACCCCTCTCTTGGCTAGGACTAAGAGTTAAATTTACACACAGTCAGCCTCAGAGATCTAGACATAGATGAACAAAGAAACCTTGGTCAGCAGATCCCTGCGACAAGGTAACTTCTACGGAGGAGATAACGACATCCCCACTAGTCCACGAACCAAATACTTTGTGGCCAAGACGAAACAATCAGTATCACTGATGCCTGCTTGATTTGAGCCTCTACACTAGGAAGTAGTGGTAACTGCCGTAAAAAGATAAATTAGATTGAACCTCCAAGGCCCCACTAATGCATCTGTTAGCTCCGCCTGAGGATTCCAGTACCTGGACCTATATCTGGGTAACTTGGTAATGAGACATCATAAGATCTTCCTCTTGCAAATTTCCGCAAACACTCAGGATGGAGAGACCAATCCCCCGGATTAAAGTATTATCTGCTGAGGAATCCGCTTCTCAGTTGTCTACACCTGGAATGTGGATCGCTGACAGCGAACAAATGTGTGTATCTGCCCACTACAGATTTTGAGATACTTCCCTCATAGCTAGGGAGCTACTAGTTTCCCCCAGATGGTTGATGTAAGCCACTGAGGATATATTGTCTGATTAGAAACTGATAAACTATGACGAACCCAGCAGAGGCCAAGCCTTCAGAGCAGTGTATATTGCCCGAAGATCCCAAATGTGATCGGGAAGGAGCTATTCCTCCTGAGTCTATAGGCCCTGTGCCTTCCTGGCACCCAAAACAGCTACCCATCCTGACAGACTTGCAACCGTAATCACAATCACCCAGGATGGTCTTGAGACGGACATTCTTTGTACAAAGAATCCAAACAAAAACACCAAGAGAGCGATTCTCTCGATCAGTTGTCCTGAAAAATCTGTTGAGACAGATCCAAATGATCACCTTTCCACTGCTTCAGTATGCGCAGTTGCAACAGTCTAAGGCGAAACCTGGCAAAGGAAATGATGTCAATGCTGGACACCATGAGACCAATCACATCCATACACCACAGATGGCCTTAAGGAGGTCTGTAGGGCAAGACCTGTCGAGCAACGTCTTTGGTCTGTTAGAAATGTTCTCATGTCCATGGAGACTATTATTGTACCCGAGAATTCTACCCTGGTACTTGATACAAGAGAACTCTCTCTAGCTGTATCTTCCATCCATGGGATCGAAGAAGACAGAGGAAAGATTCTGAATGGTCCACTCTACGAAAACTTCTTGGAGAATGCTGCGTTAGCCGGGAATCATACCGGGTCAACTACTTGGAAGGCAGCTATGCTCACCACTATACCAGCTAGACCAAACACAAGATCAAGAAACTGGAAGTGCTGGTCCAAGAACGCAAACCTTAGGAACTGGAAGTGGACCTTGAGGATTGGTACGTGAATGGAGCATCCTTCAGATCTATCGTGGTCATGAACTGCCCTTCTCGAACGAGAGGAAGAATGGACCTATTGTCTTCTTCTTGAACGAAGGGACATTTAAAAACGTGTTTAAGCACTACAAGTACAAATCGGACGGAAAGTTCCCTCCTTCATTGGAACCACAAAGAGGTTTGAATAGTATCCCAAACCTCTCACTGCGATAGGCACCGGGACAATAACTCCTAAGAGGACAGATGCCGTACGCACCCCAGAAAGGCTTCCCTCATTTCTGGTCAGGAAGACAGGAGAGAGAGGAGGAACTGCCTGAGCTGGCTGAGACTTGAAACCTATCTTTTAACCCTGAGCTATGACCCCCATGACCCATGGATCCTGCATGTCCCTAAAGCAAGCGACTGAAAAGAGCGACAGTCTGCCCCCTACACGATTCTGAAGAGGACCGGGGACCACCCTTTCATGCCAAATTAGACTCAGCGGGTTTCTTGCTCTGCTTGGATTTATTCCAGGACTGAGCCAGCTTCCAAGAGCTCTTGGTTTGCTCAGGCTTAGCGGAGGACTGCTGACATGGGCTTTATTAAAACGAAAAGAACGGAAATTGTCTCTTAAACTCAATCATATTCTCTTACGGTAGAAAGGCCCCTTGCCCCCTGTGACGGTGGAGATAATTGAGTCAAGGCCTGGACCAAACAAAATCATTCCCTTAATAGGGGGGGGTTGGGGTTGTCTAGACTTAGAAGTCATATCCGCAAACCATGACTTCAGCCAGAGCCAGACGGGCCTGAACAGAAAGAACTGAAGTCTTGTCATTTAGGCGAATAATATCATCAAAGATAAAATAATTAGCAACCATCAAGGCCGTAAATCTTTCCTAAGTAACATCGAGGGAATCTCTCCCCCCCCCCGATCAATCCTATATGGAGTTACACCAGAAAGTAGTTTCTCCAGCAATCACTGCAACTGCAGCCTCCGGTTGAAACAAATATCCTGTATGTTGAAACAACTTTCTTAATAAAGTTTCCATCCCTTATCTATTGGCTTTTAAAACTAAGAGCTATCCTCAAACGGGATAGTAATGCGTTAGCAAGGGTGAAGATAGCGCCATCCCTTTTAGGGACGGAACCTCACAACTCCATTCAGAGTCCAAGGCTGGGAACAATTTGTTAAAAGGAGAAGAGAGGAAAAATCCAGTTGCATTCAATCTTAATAATGTTTTCCATCTAGCAGGAGCATGGGAAGACTAAGGTACTACCGTGTCCTCAAACTCTATCCAATTTAGGAATCAAAGGTTCCTCAGGCAATCTGGCCTCTGGAGCTGCTGATTTCGCCAAAAAAATTCCTTTAGAAGAAAGTGCACATTCCTAAAACTAAAGTCTGGTTCCTCTGCAGCCGGAGGTTTAGACGCAGCAGACCCAAAATGTTCATACTCTGAAGTCTCAGATAGAACTTCATCCTCTGATAACCTTATCAGTTAAATAAAAAAAACTATCTGATGTACTCTGGGAATTAGTGCAATACGTAACCTTTCGCTTGCGCTTAGCAAGGTGAGGTAAAGCATTAAAGGATGCAGGCACCACCATCTCAGTTGTGCAGTAATGTCTGGTGAAAAAATGGTCCCCTCCAGATGGAGGATCAGCAATGCAATGGGAAACTGCATGTGTAGAGAAATAAGCATGTAGGGTACGCACCTCACTGGACGACAGCTCCTCAGAGGTGGACGGCTCAGTGGTATCAAATATGTTTGATATCACATTACCAAGACATATGAAACATAATTGAGGAGACGTACTAAGGCCTCCTCACAATATAAACAGGAATTACTCTTTAGGAATAGAGGGAGTGCCCTCTAAGTAACAGAATCCTCCATCGCTAGTGCAATAACCGGAGAACTATAGAAATAAAACAATATTTTATTCAAAAAACCTGCACCTTTATATCCCAGTGGCTGGGGCACTCCCCACCTCCCATGAACCAGACAGTAAAGAGAGGTAGAACTCCTCTTTGATAGACATCCGGTCAGGAAAGAGGGAAATAATCATATGGGGCACAATGCATGGCTCTCAAAGTGAAAATGAAACCTGTATATTCCATAACAGCCTATGAGTCCATAACATCTCACACATAAAAGCAGCATCAAATCAAATACATTTATAAGATTATTCCCCCCTGTTCAATAATCCCCCTCAGGAGATATTATCCCTTTATTCTTTACAGATAAAAGGAGTCACACTATGACCCTGTCTTCTAGCATTATCATACATGTATAAAAAATGAAACAATCTTACCAGAATCTACGCCATGGAACAGGAACACGGCCTTTTCAAGTGTGACAGGTTAGTAGCATCGCTCCTGACATGGACTTGACAGCAGAAAGCCGGCAGCGAAACTTGTCAACACCGATTGCTTAAGGTTCTGTTAAAATGAGTTGGGATGGTTTCGCAGAAGAACTCCCCCTGCATCTCCAGACTCTAACTTTCACCCATGCTCTCACTGAGAGGCTGACAGGACTATTTAAAACTCCAGTCACATTGCGAAGAGTACTACCCTCCATAAGAGACTACTCCGAATCTTCCGACACTTCTCTGCCAACCTCCTGTGACGAAAGGCAAAGAATGACTGGGGGATGAGGGGGGGTATTTAAGCCTTTGGCTGGGGTGTCTTTGCCTCCTCCTGGTGGCCAAGATCTTAATTCTCACAAGTAATGAATGAAGCAGTGGACTCTCCTCCAATTAAGATGGAAATCTAAATTTTTCAGATACAAATTACAGGAAAAGCAGGCAAAATAAATAACGAAGGTTCAAAGCAAAGTTTTTTTTTATTTTTGCATAATTAAGCATTTTATGAGGAAATTTATTTTGAGTTGGCTATTCCTTCATTTATCTGTTTAGCCTCTGGCAAAATAAATAATGAATGTACATTGCATTGTTTAATTGTTATACCTAAACATTTTATGGGGCATTTAAATAAAAATGTCTAGGGCAATGCAAACAAAAATAAATAAATAAAGCAATAATTAAAGCAATAATAAAATCAAAGACTTAGGCACTTATAATAAGTAAAATATTAGATAGCTGTAGGAAACCTGATGTGATTTTATTTTAACAGCTTCAAGTATTTGTAATCAGTTTCTTATATTCAAAAACAACAGGAGATGATAATCAGTCAACTAGACAAAAAAATATAATTTCTGAAATATCAGGTAAATATTAAATATAGCTGCTTTCAAACCATGAGTAAAACATAGTAGGAACACACTTCTTTTTTTTGCATACTTTGTTCTAATGAACCATCATTCTATACAGACTAATACTCTGCAGGCACAGCTGTTATTCTGAAAATTTACAGCTAAATCAAAGATAATTGGACTTCTGAGTACCTTTAAATTGTACTCTGGGAAAAGGGTCTAGCTTAATGCATCATTTGCATTAAAAATAAAGGTTGCTTTTTTATGCTTTTAAAATTATAGTGCATATCATGTATGAGAAATCAAAGACAGATATATTGTGCCAATGTTTTATCAAAGGTTTTGAAGCTTTCATTAAACTATAGATATGAAGCAGAATTTAATCAATACACCTCACTAAAGTATTCATATATCAGAGTATAAATAAAAATAATGAAGTATGTATAATTGTATTACATTTTAAATAATGATACATAGAAATAAATACCTATACATAGAGACTGTTTAGCAAACATGGATCCCAAACCGTTCCAAAACAATTAATTTGCAATAAGTAGATTAATTACTTTTACACAAATGAAATGAGACTCTCTCATGTAGCCTCTTAATAATTTTACCTACACAATATACAGCATCTGAAATTACTTATCATTAACCCCTTAAGGACAAGGCAATTTTTCAATTTCTTTCCCTTGAGGACCAGGGCTATTTTTACATTTCTGAAGTGTTTGTGTTTAGCTGTAATTTTCTTCTTACTCATTTACTGTACCCACACATATTATATACCATTTTTCTCGCCATTAAATGGACTTTATAAAGATACCATTATTTTCATCATATCTTATAATTTACTATAAAAAATTATAAAATATGAGGATAAAATGGAAAAAAACACACTTTTTCTAACTTTGACCCCCAAAATCTGTTACACATCTACAACCACCAAAAAACACCCATGCTAAATAGTTTCTAAATTTTGTCCTGAGTTTAGAAATACCCAATATTTACATGTTCTTTGCTTTTTTTGCAAGTTATAGGGCAATAAGTACAAGTAGCACTTTGCTATTTCCAAACCACTTTTTTTTCAAAATTAGCGCTAGTTACATTGGGACACTGATATCTTTCAGGAATCCCTGAATATCCCTTGACATGTATATATATTTTTTTTTAGAAGACATCCCAAAGTAATGATCTAGGCCCATTTTGGTATATTTCATGCCACCATTTCACCGCCAAATGAGATCAAATAAAGAAACAATTCACTTTTTCATAATTGTTTTCACAAACTTCAGGTTTCTCACTAAAATTATTTGCAAACAACTTGTGCAATTATGGCATAAATGGTTTTAAACGCTTCTCTGGGATCCCCTTTGTTCATAAATAGCAGACATATATGGCTTTGGCATTGCTTTTTGGTAATTAGAAGGCCGCTAAATGCCACTGCGCACCACACATGTATTATGCCCAGCAGTGAAGGGGTTAATTAGGTAGCATGTAGGGAGCTTCTAGGGTTAATTTTAGCTTTAGTGTAGTGTAGTAGACAACCCCAAGTATTGATCTAGGCCCATCATGGTATATTTCATGCCACCATTTCACAGCCAAATGCGATCAAATTAAAAAAAAAAGTAAAAATGTTTACAATTTTAGGTTTCTCACTGAAATTATTTACAAACAACTTGTGCAATTATGGCATAAATGGTTGTAAATGCTTTTTTGGGATCCCCTTTGTTCAGAAATAGCAGACATATATGGCTTTTGTGTTGCTTTTTGGTAATTAGAAGGCTGCTAAATGCTGCTGTGCATCACACATGTATTATGCCCAGCAGTGCAGGGGTTAATTAGATAGCTTGTAGGGAGCCTGCAGGGTTAATTTTAGCTTTAGTGTAGAGATCAGACTCCCACCTGAAAGATCCCACCCCCTGATCCCTCCCAAACATCTCTCTTCTCTCCCCCACCCCACAATTGTCCCCGCCATCTTAAGTACTGGCAGAAACTCTGCCAGTACTAAAATAAAAGGCTTTTTTTTTTTTTATGATTTTTTTTTAAAAAAAAAAAAATCTGTTTAGCTGTGATGGACCCCCCCCTCTTAGCCCCTAACCTCTCTGATCCCCCCCAAACAGCTCTATAACTCTTGCCCACATCCTATTTGCTGCCATCTTGGGTACTGGCAGCTGTCTGCCAGTACCCAATTTGCCTCCCAAAAATTTTTATTTTTTATTTTTTTGTATGTAATGAATTTTTTTTCTGTAGTGTAGCTGCCCCCCCTAATACCCTCCTCCTTCTCCCCCTCCCAGATCCTTTTGACAATTATTTCCCCCCTTTGCCCCCTCCCTCTCCCCAATTCATTAATGCATTGGTGGCAGTGGCTGTTGCGCGATTGCGCACTCCCTGCAGGCCCCCGCACACTCCTGGCACCCGGCGTGCACATTGCATATTCAGGAACCGGATGCCAGGTAGCGATGGGCCGCCCACCCGCCTCCCTGGAGCTGCTCCCACCCACCAACGATCGGGCCCATCGCTACCAGTGCAGAGAGGGCCACAGAGTGGCTCTCTCTGCACTGGTTTTGGAAAAAAGGTATTGCAGTGATGCCTCAATGTCGAGGCATCACAGCAATACCTTGAAGCGGCTGGAAGCGATCAGGATCGCTTCCAGCCGCTTTAAACCCTGATGTCGTACAGGGTACGTCGCTGGTCTTTAAAGACCAGGTTGTGTGCGACGTACCCTGTACGACATGCGTCGTTAAAGGGTTAAAAACAGTGACTGATAATAAACATGTTTGCCACTAAGGCAGGTGTGTACTAGCAAATACTGTACAGTTGATTGCAAATGTTTGGGCATCACTGACCATAAATCATATTTATTTATTTTTTTATAAGTGAAAAGAAGTTAACACAACCTCAGCAATGAACAAACGTAATCCTAACATTTTTCTTGTATGTGTGGCAAATTTTCAATTCTATTACAATATTTTCAATAATATAAAAGCCATTTTAAAATATTAATCTTTTTTTTTTTTTTATTTAAGTAGGTTGTGGTCGACTTTAGGATGTGTTTTAGATCATTGTCTTGTTTGAATAGGTTTTTTTTTTTTTTTTTTTTTTTTTTTTTTTAATCTTCAGTTTCTTCACTGACTGTAGGACTTTAGATTCCAGATTTTGTTGATATTTAGTGTAATTCTTCCTATTCTTCCCTCCACATTGACATTTCCTGTGCCACTAATAGCCACACAACAAAAAAGCATAATAAATCCACCCCATGCCTTTGGTTTGAAAATAATTACATTTTTATTGCAACATTTAACCTTCAGGGGTTTTAAAAAATATCTGAATAAATAACAGCTTCATAAATAGGTCCCTGTCAAATATTTTATTTATTTATTTATATTTATATATATATATATATATATATATATATATATATATATATATATATATATATATATATATAAACAGTCACTAATAAGATAGCACTCACTGGATTTAAAAACAAAACTTAGCTTTTATTATAGAATTTTTAAAGATTAAAACTATTCCATGACGTTTCGGTGCCAACCAGCACCTTTATCAAATGGTTCAAACAGTTCCTTCAGGCAGATGACAAAGCCTGACATCCACAGGGAAAAACAGGTTAAAAACTATGTGACAATGCAGCTTTATATACACGTTCTATCTTGATTGCAAACTTAGTTCAACTGTGTGTGTGCACGTTCACATCACTTAAGCCACGCCCTTTCTGATTCATGGTGTGTTGTCATAGGTGCTACCAGCACCGACAAAGTTGAAAACCATGGTAACGGAGCTGTGTGTAGCACATGGCTCATTTGCATATTCACTGCTGTGTGATGTATCAGGCTAGTGGAAGCGTTTCTGTGCAGATCTGCAAAAGTCTCATATCGATGTTAAAAGCAAAGCACTGTTTGCAGAGGACACACTAAATCCTTGAAATAGTACATGTTTCATGTAAGGCTAGAAATGATACATTATGCTACTGGTTTGGAGGGTATGCTTAAACATTTGGTATAAACTTGCGATAAATATTGGAATCTCATACACCACAGATCATACATGCCAATCAAAAATAAGAAATTTCATTGATCTGATACAGGAGGGATAGGCGTTAGTTGAAGAATTTGAGGATTGGAGTGCAGGTCTTTATTTACCAAGTGATTATATATATATATACACCCACACAATCTCTCTTTGGAGTACCTTTTAAAGCAGAAAGGTGTAAAAGCATTGTGTAATAGAAATATATCAAGTATAAAAAATGTGTATTTCACTTCTCTTTCAAAGAGATCACTGCCTGCCCCGGGTTCTTCTTAACCATATATTTAAATGGTAGATACAAATCTGGTGGCGTTGCATCTCTCTGGGAATCTAGCTGGATCTTTCTCAGCCTTGCTTCTCCGGTCACATCAAAGAACTTCAACCTTTCCGAGACACGTAGATTTTTTTTACTTTGGTTTCTATTGATGTCTTGCTGGTGATTCCGGCGGGAATAAAGGCTGATTTTCACTCGAAATCCTGTGAGTATCTTCCATTGGTGCTTGACTGCACTATTTTAGATTATCATCTCTTGGAGGTTGAAGCGTTTTGATGTGGCTGGAGAAGCAAGGCTGTAAAAGTGATGGCAGTATATTCACAGAATAAAGCAGTCCTTACTAAAGTTGAGTGGCTTTTCCACATCAGCTATGGAATTAAAAAACAATATCAAAATATAAATACCTAAAATGAATTTTAGCATCAGCATATTTTGTGTGTCTCTCCCACAGGTTTTCTCTAGCAACCCAAACACATACTATTTAAAAAATGTTAGTTGACCTAGGAACCTAGGAACAGTCTACTCCACAATTTTTTATTGTTTGAAAAGATAATGCCTTTACTACCCATTACTCATCTTTGCACAACCAACAGTGTTATATTAATATATTTGATAACCATTAAAACTCTAAACTTTGCCTTTTTCTAAGCTCCTACAAGCAGCCTTTATCTCAGTGCATTGTATTAGCTTTTCACAGAAAAACAGTGCTAGTTAATGTGTGTCATATAGATAACACTGTGCTCACTTCTGTGGAGTTACGAATGAGTCAGCACTGATTGGCTAAAATGCAAGGGATTATTTATGTTTTTAAACAATAAAAATTCTGGAGTAGACTCCAGTAGACCCCTATAATTGGCTGCAGGTGAGAGAACTTTAGCTTGTGGGAAAAAAACTGAACTGGATTCCTTGACTGCTACTCTCTGCCACATCTAACTGTGGAGTGGATTACCGGCCTAAAATACAAAATAAATAGTACATTTTCAGTTTCCAGCAAGAACACTGCAGGATTTGCAAGGAAACATATCTTCCATTATACATCATCCCAGCTATGTCAAAATAGATATAGACTACATTTTTTTAAACAGATTTTCTGTTTACATTTTTCAAAGTTGCATAACTTTGAAACCAAGAAAATGAATTGTGCTAAAATTAGATAGTTTTAAAGTTACTTAATATAAATATCACTAACTTATAATTGGGATGTGTGGCCAGTTATATAAATAACATGGCTGAATGTATTCTTATGAAAGTTAGCATGCTGATAGCTTTGACTTCATCTAATGCACTTTGGTAGTTTGAAGTTTATATTTATTTAGTTATTTATTAACTTATTTATATATTTTATTTTTTTGTTAATTCATAGAAAGCTTTTAATTTGAAGCAGGTCACCAATGGACACGTTCAGAACAGTGTGGCTTCATCAGCACATTATGAATGTAGCTGCCGTGCAGGAGTCTGTAATAATGGGGCAGCCTGCAATCAGCATCATTATAGTGCTTTACTGTGATCCCATGGGATTTCAATTACATTTCACAAGAATTGACAGTAATTTTTTAGAAGCACACTGGGGCATGGACCATGATCCATTTCAAAGAGATCACTGCCTGCCCCAGTCCTTCTTAACAATATATTTAAATGGTATATACAAATCTGGTGGCGTTGTATCTCTCTGGGAATCTAGCTGGATCTTTCTCAACCTTGCTTCTACGGTCACATCAAAGCACTTCAACCTTTCCTTTAAAATAGAATATGAGTACTGAGGAAATTTTGAGATTATGAAATGTGTTTCTTTCAGGTGATAATTTCTAGTCAGCTTTTGGGTATCATGTCCCTTTAATTCTCTTAAAAAAAAAAGGAGACCCTGTTCTATAGATGAGAGCTGCCATAAAAAAGTAATTAAACTTTCTGGGATACAGAATCTCACAGGGGATTGTTTGTGTGTATCCAGTGTATATACAGTATATATATATATATATATATATATATATATATATATATATATATATATATATATATATATATATATATATATATATATATATATATATATATAAAAATAAGAGAGAGAGAAAATGTTTCTAACAGTATAGGTGATGTCACTAGCAAAATGTGCTTTGCAAAAGGGTTGCAAGGAGAAGGAGGGGAAGAAATAAGGAGGCGTCTCTGTGCAAGGGAGAGGGGATGAAAGGAGGTGGAGTCTGTGTGCAAGGGGGAGGGGATGACAGGAGGAGGAGTCTGTGTGCAAGGGGGAGGGGATAGAAGGAGGAAGAGTCTGTGTGCAAGGAGAGGGGGACTGAAAGGGTGACAAATGGCTGTCATGTGAGGAACAGTAAGCTAAGAGGATGAGCATAGCTGTGTGTAAAGAAGAAGGGGCAAGAGGATAAGAAGTTGTGACGCTGATTCTCTGCTCTGCTGTGGCTGTTGCCATAGACACAGACACTCCTATTGCTAGGGATATAGCAGTGTAACTGCAGTATGGTGATGACATCATCACCGCCCGCCCTGTCTTCCCTATGTAAAGGCCTCATTCTCTCTCACCTGTGCCCAAGTATAGGTGTTAATTCTTGTGCTCCTGGGTGCTGTATACCTGTATGCTGAGTTGCTGTACTGATTCACTGTTGCTGAATTCTGCCTGTTTTGACTACTCTGCTTGCCTTAAACTCGGCATTGCTAGATTGTTTAACTGTTGATGAACTCTGCCTGTTTTGACTACTCTGCTTGCCTTAACCCCTGAATTGCTGGATTGCTTTAACATTGATGATTTCTGCCTGTTTTGCCTACTCTGCTTGACTTAACCTCTGCATTGCTGGATTGCTTAACTGTTGATGAACTCTGCCTGTCTGACAATTCTATTTGTTTACACTGTTATACTGCTGGATATCCTTTTGTTGCCGACTCCTGCCTGTCCCCGGTCCTTCTATTGGTTTACCCCTGAACTGCCATACTGCTGGATTACATTCCTGTTGCCGCTGAGTACTGCCATGCCTGCTGTGAGTACTGCTTACCTCATTTTACAAACTCTCTCTCTGCTCTGGGATATTTCCTATCATTCCACTTGATGCCGGGATAAGAAGACTACTGGCCAAGTTTGGTCTGATAGTGAAATATCCCACGAGCATTACATTATACTTGGGCCATGAACCTAAATGAGGAAGCAAATGCAGTTTCTCGTAAGGGTCTGACGATGGGAACACATACCACAGAGTGTGGATTCAACACTACAGGCTATACCCGCTTTGCTCTACTCACTGGTTGCTGAAAAGAACGCTGCTCCTGTTGTTACACAGCCAGTACCTGCTGCCAGTTCTGCAGCTCCTTCCCCTGCTTCTGGAAGTATATCCCAGATACCATTGCCTGACAAGTATGAAGTTAACACCAACTGTAGGGGTTTCCTGAATCAGTGCAGGCTGCACTTTCGCAATGACCCCCACACCTTCCAGTCTCATCAGCGAAAATGGTCACTTTTATTTCTTCCTTACTGAAAGATAAGGCCCTAGCCTGGGTCTCTCCTCTTCTGGAACAGAGCACTCAACTCCTGAACGATGCTGATGCCTTCACTTCTGCATAATCTTCTGTATTCGGGACCTCCGGCCGCGCTGCTGTTGCAGAGTACTCATTCTATTCTCCACCAGAGTAATAGAACTGTGGCACAATACGCCATCGAGTTTCGCACTTTGGCACTCGAGACCAGTTGGGTTGACAGTGATCTCAAGGCGGCCTTTAGGAGAGGTTTGCATGAAGGCATCAAGGACAAGCTTACCTATCGTGATGTCCCTACTTCCCTGGATGTAGCACTTTGTATTACTCTGGACTCTCACCTTCAGGAGAGACAAGCTGAGAGACACAGAACTCATAATATCCTTGTCAGAGTTTTTTCCCTGTTGTGTTTGCCATGTGCTGCTGGCAGCCATTTTACTCACCTCTCTTCCTGACTATGGTGCATTGTGGGGGATGCTGCTCAATTCCTGCACTTCCTTTTATGGCCAGACTGGTGTGCATCATCCATGTGAGACAGGATGCAGTCTCAGAATTGTGATGTCATCACTTATTATTTAAAGGGCCACTGATTATTTTTGCACTTCTCGTCTCAGTCTGATTCCTGGCACCCTGGAAATCCTTCCTTCCCGTCCTCCTACTCGTACGGTCTCTAGACCATTCTCTACCCCTTTAGCACCTCCAGTTACCTCACTAGAGGAACCCATGGATCTCTCCTCCCTTAAACCCAAAGAATCTGAAAGACAGAGAAGAAGATTGAGACTGTGTTTCTACTGTGGTTCTAGCTCACACCAGCTAAAAAACTGTGATATCATGCCGGGAAAATCCAATGCTTAGAGGATAAAACTGGGGTACATCTAAGGTTGGTCACTACTAAATCCCCTCAATCTTCTCGAATCCTGGTACCTGTTACCCTCTCCTTTCTTTAGAATTCTGTCCACACTCAGCCTTTATTGATTCATGGGCAGCTGGAAATTTTTTGAATCACTGTTTCATGATTCAGGCAGGATTAACTCTTCTGCAGAAAAAACACTGTCTTAAAATAACTGTTCTGGATGGCACTCCCCTTGGATCAGGTTTAATCCATTTTGAATCAGCACCCCTAACCATGAGTGTTGGAGTCCTTCATACCGAACAGTTGCAGTTCAATGTCATTCATTCTCCAGCACAACCAGTAATCCTTGGTCTTCCTTGGCTCCGTATACACAATCCACAGTTCGACTGGACTGAGGTACAGTTGGCCTCCTGGGGTACATCATGCTTCCACTCCTGTCTGGCCAAAGTTATTCCATTACACCATGTCCCCATTGCCAGCCTACAGACCCCTACAAGCCTTTCCTCAATTTACACAGATTATACTTGTGTTTTTTAAAAGAAAGCAGCTGATGTGCTGCCACCCCACTGTCCTTACGACTGCAAGATTGACCTCTTTCCTGGAGCCCCACTTCCTAAAAGGAGGACTTATCCACTCTTCAAAGCTTAAACCAAGGCCATGAAGGAGTATATTCAAGAGAACCTAGCTAAATGTTTTATTCACCCTTCCTCTTCTCCTGCTGGGGCTGACTTCTTTTTTGTCAGTAAGAAGGATGGTGGGCTCAGACCCTGTATCGACTACATAGCCCTTAACAACATTACTATCAAGAATCGCTATCCTATTTCGCTAATCGCTGAACTTTATGATTTGCTCCAGAATGCTTGCTACTTCACTAAGTTGGATCTACGTGGGGCATATAATCTTGTTCGTATATTCCCAGGGCATAATTGGAAGACTGCCTTCAACACAAGATCAGGGCATTATGAATACCTTGTAATGCCTTTTGGCTGTGTATTGTCCCTGCTGTCTTTCAGGCATTTGTCAACAATGTTTTCCATGACCTCCTCAATCGCACTGTCATTATCTATCTGGATGACATCCTTATTTTCTCCTCCACCCTTGAGGAGCATCATGAACATGTGAGACAGGTACTTATTCGTCTCAGAGACAATTCCCTGGTAGCCAAACTGCAGCAATGTGAATTTGACCAAGTTCAGATCCAGTTCCTCGGCTATGTTATCACGAAGGAGGGTTTTGCCATGGATCCTTCTAAGCTCACTGTAGTCCTGTAATGGCCTCAACCCACCTCATTAAAGTACCTACAGAGATTATTGGAGTTCTCTAATTATTACCACAAGTTTAAAAAAAAACTCCCAAATAGTTGCTCCCCTCACTGAGTTAACTAAACGGAACAGAGACTGCAAAAACTGGCCTCCCGAAGCCATGGATGCCTTCTCTCACCTGACAAAGGTCTTTTGTTCTGTTCCTGTGCTCCGCCATCCTGATCCTGACCTGTAGTTCACTTTAGAGGTTGACGCCTCCGAGATTGGAGATGGAGCAGTCCTAACCCAAATGGATCCTTTATCCTCCAAGTTGCACCCTTTATCCTTTTTCTCCAAACGCTTTACTCCTGCAGAGAAGAACTATGATGTGGGTAATAGTGAACTCTTAGCCATTAAGATGGCTCTAACTGAATGGTGCATTGGCTAGAGGGTACCGCCAATCCCATTCAGATTCTCACTCACCACAAGAATCTGACGTACCTTGAGACTGCTCATAGACTCAATCCTCGACAGGCCAGGTGGGCCTTGTTCTTTTCCTGTTTTAGCTTTGTGGTCTCTTATCTTCCTGGGACCAAGAATAAAAAGACACCCTTTCCCGTCAGTTTCCTCAGTCAAGTGATTCCTCTGATGCGCCTATTGATCACATCATATGCCCCTCCTGTGTGGTTGCTCAACATAACACCTCTCTCCTTCAAATACTGCAATGTGCCCAGTATAGAAAGCCTCCTGAAGCCCCCACGGCTCCAGATATCTTCTTTGTACCTCTGAACCTACACACCCCTGTGCTATCCTGGGCTCATGATAGTAAACTTTCAGGACATCCTGGTTTAAAAATAACTTTTAAGCTTCTTTCCAAGCATGTATGTTGGCCTACCATGAAGACCGACACTCAGGTTTATGTGAAAGCCTGCACGACTTGTGTTGCCAATAAGATCCTCAAACCTTGCCTTCTGGCTTACTCCAACCATTGTCCATTCCCAAACAACCTTGGACACACATAAAAATGGATTTCATTGTGGACCTCCCTTCTTCTGACCATCATATGGTTATCTGGGTTGTGGTAGATCGATTTTCCAGACTGGCTCATTTTGTACCCTAAAGAAACTGTCATCTGCCCAAGAGTTATTGTCTCTTTTTCTGTTACACGTGGTATGACTTCATGGCATTCCCATGAATATTGTTTCCGACAGAGGTCCACAATTCCTTCCTGCCTTCTGGAGAGCCTTTTCCAAATCAATTGGAACCACCGTTTCCTTGTCGTCCTGCTACCATCCTCAGACTAACTGAGACAGTGAATTAAGATCTTGAAGCCTATCTCAGAACTCTTGTTAATTCTCTCCATACCAACTGGTCTGATTTGTTGCCTCTAGCTCAGCTGGCAAAGAACATTAATTGGCACACTTCTCTACGATGTTCTCCATTTCAAGCCGCAGTAGGTTACCAACCTTGTGTCTTTCCTCTTTCTGCTCTGTCCACAGGGGTTCCTGCTGCAGACCGACACATTACTAACCTCACTACTCATTGGCAGGTTTGCTGATCATTATATAGCTTCTGTTTGTGCCTTTTCAGTAGGTGACCGTGTTTGGGTCTCTACTCGACATATTCGTCTATGTCAACCCAGTCACAAATTAGGGCCTAGGTTTATCGGTCCCTACAAGGTCCTAAAAAGACTGTCTCCTGTTGCCTACAATGTGGTCTTGCCCAGAACCCTGTGCATACACCCTGTCTTCCACATCTCGCTACTCAAGCCTTACATCAAGAACAGATACACTCAGCTCCGACCACCTCCTTGCCTGCTCCTGATTCATGGTGACCCTGAGTGTGAGGTTGCTAAGATCCTGGACTCCAGATACAGACGCAGGCAACTACAGTACCTCGTACACTGGAAGGGCTACTCCGTGGCAAATTGTTCCTGGGTTCCTGCCCGTGATGTGCATGCTCCATCTTTGGTCTTCAGATTTCATGCTGCACATCCCACCAAGCCTATGTAGGGTCCGGGAGGTACCATTTGAGAAGGGAGCTCTGTCACGCTGCTCCTCTGCTGTGGCGTTGCCATGGACACAGGCACTCCTTCTGTTGCTAGGGATATGGCAGTGTAACTGCAGCACGGTGATGACATCATCATCGCCCGCCCTGTCTCCCCTATGTAAAGGCCTCAGTCTCTCTCACCTGTGCCCAAGTATAGGTGTTACTTCTTGTGCTCCTTGGTGCTGTATACCTGTATGCTGAATTGTTGTATTGATTCACTGTTGCTGAACTCTGCCTGTTTTGACTACTCTGTTTGCCTTAACCCCTTAATTGCTGGATTGCTTAACTGTTGATGAACTCTGCCTGTTTGAGTATGCTGCTCGTCTTAACCCCTGAATTGCTGGATTGTTTTACCGTTGATGAACTCTGCCTGTTTTGACTACTCTGCTTGCCTTAACCCCTGAATTGCTGGACTGCTTTACTGTTGATGAATGCTGCACGTTTTGACTACTCTGCTTGCCTTACCCTCTGCATTGCTGGATTGCTTAACTGTTGATGAACATTGCCTGTCTGACCATTCTATTGGTTTACCCCTGAACTGTTATACTGCTGGATATCCTTTTGTTGCTGACTCCTGTCTGTCCCCGGTCCATCTATTTGTTTACCCCTGAACTGCCATAATGCTGGATTACCTTTCTGTTGCCGCTGAGTACTGCCCTGCCTGCTGTGAGTACTGCTTACCTCATTTTACAAACTCTCTCTCTGCTCTGGGATATTTCCTATCATTCCACTTGACGCCAGGATAAGAAGACTACTGGCCAAGTTTGGTCTGATAGTGGAATATCCCACAAGCATTACAGGAGTAGGCTGTGTGTAACAGACAGATGGTGAAAAGGGTGCTATGGGAGAATGGAATATAATAATAATAATAATAATAATAATAATCACATTGAAAAAAGTGGATTCCCGATTTCCACTAAAGTTACCTTTAATTTAGTTTACTTAGACTTTAACATTAATATATGATTTTTTTTTCTGTTTTTCTGTTTTTTTTTGTTTTGTTTTTAAATAAAGCAATTACTGTAATTTAACTAATTAGTTTGACTACCTAAAAAGTAAATGTTATAAAGAAGTAATGTTTAATTATCTTTGCTAATAAGTTTGTAGTAGCTTAATGTAGACAGAAAGAATTCCTGCTGTTTTCTAATCTAGCCTTAAATGCTTCTTGGATGGGGAAAGTTATTGAACCGACAAGCATTGTAACTTCAATTACTTAGACAGCATTTCTGTTTTCAAGAAGCAGGTCCCATTCTACTGTTAAGCAAATAGTTGTAATATAAAATATACAATTGTACTTCTAAGTACTGGAATTAGGTACCCCTTTGCCAAAGTGTTTTATTCATATATTTTCATGGAAGCATTTTTACAAAAACACATTAAATACAAAAAAAAAATGTTTTTAATGGTACGGTAAAATGCAGTGGTGTGTATTTATGGTATAAATGATTTTCATATGAATAATTCAACAGTTACTTAAATGCATTAGAACTGTCAAGCTTTCAAAAATATTTCAAAGTGCGCGCTAATTTCTGTGAGGTCACAAAAAGTAGCATAACATAATATTCAATTGCAACCATACTCTTAATTTTAAGATAAGTATTATTTAAACTAATTATTAGACTCAAATTAACATATTACAGTATAAATCACTTGAAAATACCATATTTGGTCAACATGTTCTATTTATCTAATTTACTTTTCTGTTGCTATCTAAAATAAAATTATATTTGTATGTGCATGTATGTATATGTATATATATATATATATATATATATATATATATATATATATATATATATATATATATATATATATAGATATATATATATAGATATATATATATATATATATATATATATATATATATATAAATAAATAAATAAATCCTATCTCCCAATCTATTACTTATCAGGGGCTGATAAGAGAGGACCCTAAGGTAGTTTCTAAGCGAGATTTAAAGGGACACTGTAGTGCAAAAATGATATGCTCCATTTTGATAGAGCAATCACCACGTAAATACCACTGAAACAGAATTTTGCTCTGTTAAGACAGTGAGTTGCTTCTCCTCAGGGTCTATTTGATTTTAAATCAAAATTTATTTAAATCACAATTTAAATCACTAGTCAGTAAGAGATTTAAATCATGGTTTTCATTTTTAAAACAAAAAACTTTTCAGATTTATTTTAAAGTTATATTAGACCATTACTGATTTTGGCTATACATCATTAGATATGCATAGATATATCATTAAAATTAATTATATTATTAGGAAGTAAACTATCTCCAGTTTAATAGGTTAATCATGTATATTTGATCAACTTTTCAGCTTGGAAATATGTTTTTATTTTTTATTAATATTTGATTTTTATCCACCCTGCTTCTGCTATATCAAACTGGATATACAATCACCTGATTGATACAAACCATTGCAATCCCACTGTAATCCTGGATATTAACACACTGCATAAAAAATATTGGATCCACCAGATATTTTGAGCCAGAAACAAACCTTGTAGAAAACACAACATCTGTCGCCAGATTATACCCAATACAGGCAAAACAAAGAGTTAGCTTGATCAGAGTCACGAGCTGGAGCACAATCAGCACTTGTCACCAATAATAATAAGAATAGCTAAGGTGCACTAAACAGTATAATCAGTGTGAGAATCATAGGAAGGTCTGTAACTCAGTAAACAATCATCAGTGTTTGCAGGTAATCCGCATTGCAAGGAAACATCAACCAATGAATAAATAATTCCTGGGATTATAGTTAACTTCATACATTATGGGCTAAATTAATGGTGGAGCACTAATTTACTGCGCACCCCTCAAACGGGCAAATGTGCTCGTTTGCTGGCACGCAATAAATAACCAGCCATTACAAGTCGCTGGTTATTGCTACCACAAGCTTAGCGCTTATAAAATTAACCAGAAATCTCTGGTTAATTTTACATATGTCCGCCAAATGCCCCCCAAATTCAAGTGTAATATACTTTATTAAGAAATAAATATAGTAGGATCTTTATTTTTTAATAAAATAACTGCAAAAAGCAGTTATGACGATTTCAATTTGGCAGGTGTGGAGTGGAAAAAAACGGCACTGAAAAGGCCCTTTACATTGCGGTCTATGGGAACTGTGTGTTCCCTGTAAATATATACACATATTAACACAAATATATATGTATATAGTCATACACATATATATTTACAATTTGCTGCCATTGCTGCAATAGTTCTCATGCTTCCCAGCGTTCCCAGGTTAAGTTTGCATTGCATTTAACTTGTAAAAACAGCGCATATTAGCGTGCGCTGGCAAATATCGCTCTTGCAAAAGCAATATTTAGTGCTCCACCTATATAAGTAAGTTCCAAATTGACTAATTCTGAGATAACAGTATAAGAACAATTAAAATTCAAACTTTAACTTAGTTTAAAAATAAAGATAATGCCTTTACTACCCATTCCCCAGCTTTGCACAACCAGCATTGTTATATTAATATACTTTATAACATTGAAACCTCTATGTCACGGATACCAGCAACCATGTGCCCCAGAGCTCCGCTCTTTTGGGGATTAGTAGCCCCTAGGGAGGACCAGAGGTGGGGGAATTACCGGAGGGGAGCTTCTTTGGAAACCGGGGGTTTTGGACACCCCTAACCCCATAACTTCAACGGACTGTAACGCCGGTCCCCAGTAATGAATCATGCTGATTTTTGGACTGTGAAATCTGGGGACTGAGAGCTTTAAAATGACACCCTGGAAGTGCCACCGCTCCACCGGGATCATCCCAAAACCAGCACCCCTAGATATTGAGATTATGTGGGACTGAGGCTCCTATGGAGGCGCTGGTCAGTCTTGAGGGGCGGGAATGGCGGGGAAATTGTGGGATTGTCCTTTGTGTTATCAAGATGAGCTGTGTGTATAAAAACAGTGTGTGTTTTACAATAAAGTCAGTTCTTGTTTAACCTGAATGCTAGTCTGTCTAGTTATTTGGGTTGGCTCCAGCTAAAATCACTTTCCTGGGCTACATAGCAGCCTGTTCCAGGCAGAGAAAGGATCATCAGGCAGAGTTACCCAGTCTGGGTAGCTGGAGTCTGCCACAGGGTGGGACCCTGGGTACTGATGCTGTCGGGCATCAGGGGTGGCTACAGGCTGTGGTCACTTGCCAGCTACATAGCTGCAGTCGGCAGGGAAGAAGCAGGACCCGTTTGGCGGAGCTATCCAGTCAGGGTAGCCCGGGGTATCCGTTACATTGGCTGGCAGCGGTGGGATCTGCTTCTTTCACACAGTTTCTGCTGAGATGTACCACAGTAGCCGGTAAATATGGAGGCAGATTTCCTAGGGAGAGTACAAAAGATGCTGACCGGAACAAATGATCCTTGTCCGGAACAGGACGTTCTGGCATGGAGGAACCTTGCCCTCCGAGACCTCTGGTGGGAAGCTCTTCAACAGAAGCAGGAAAATGGAAAGGTCCTACCCACGAATGACATGAGGTTCCGGGTTCGGTGGACCGTGAAACTGCCTTTTCTGGGAGAACAGCCAAAGAAGGAATGGCTATCTGATCTACATAGACTGATCCAGCAAGAGATGTGGGTGGACGACGGCTATCGGGCCCTCCAATGGCTCGCTATGTAAGCGCAGCCATGGCGGGAGGAAGACTCCCCCACAGAGGGCTTTGGCGGCCCTGGATTATTGTTTACAACAAGGACAGAGGACCCACAGTTTGGGAGTGAGACAGATTAGGGTTTGGAGGATATCTCTGGGCTCCAAGAGAAACTGCTGGATCTCTTGGAGGAGACCTGGCTGCTGGACGATCTGGATTTTATAATTGACCAGGAAGAGGTACTGGTCAAGGAATATAAGAGGCTTCTGGATCTCGCTAAGCAGCGTGCCAGGGGCATACAGATCTGGGGTGCATCCCTCTGGGATTCATGGAGCTCGACTGTGAGGAGTGTCAGCAAAGAAAAAGGGAACCAGGGCTGCTGGATCCTGATCAGCAGTCTGGCTCTGAGCTTATAGACTTGGACAAGGGAGTCACCCCAGCAGAAGAGGCTTCTGGATCTAGCTAAGCAGCGTGCCAGGGGCATACAGATCTGGGGTGCATCCCTCTGGGATTCATGGAGCTCGACTGTGGGGAGTGTCAGCAAAGAAAAAGGGAACCAGGGCTGCTGGATCCTGATCAGCAGTCTGGCTCTGAGCTTATAGACTTGGACAAGGGAGTCACCCCAGCAGAAGTGCTGACAACAGGGCAGAGAGCCGCCGGCCTCTGCCCAGCACCTGTAACAGCTCCAGGAAACCTGGGAGCGGAGGTAGTCGTCCTCCCTCCCCTTACAGAGAACCCCTTGCAGGTAGAGATGGATGTCAATAACTCTGCCCAGCAGCAGAACCCCTTCCCGGGAGAGGAGACAGTCGGTCTCTCTCCCCAGCGGCAGAGCCAGGAGCCGGGAGAGGAGATAGTCGGTCTCTCTCCCCAGCAGCAGAGCCATCCCCTGGGAGCGGAGGTAGTCATCCTCCCTCCCCGTAAACAGAACCCCTTCCCGGGAGAGGAGACAGTCGGTCTCTCTCCCCAGCGGCAGAGCCAGGAGCTGGGAGAGGAGACAGTCGGTCTCTCTCCCCAGCAGCAGAGCCATCCCCTGGGAGCAGAGGTAGTCGTCCTCCCACCCCGTAAACAGAACCCCTTCCCAGGAGAGGAGACAGTCGGTCTCTCTCCCCAGCGGCAGAGCCAGGAGCTGGGAGAGGAGACAGTCGGTCTCTCTCCCCAGCAGCAGAGCCATCCCCTGGGAGCGGAGGTAGTCATCCTCCCTCCCCGTAAACAGAACCCCTTCCCGGGAGAGGAGACAGTCGGTCTCTCTCCCCAGCAGCAGAGCCAGGAGCTGGGAGAGGAGACAGTCGGTCTCTCTAACCAGCGGCAGAGCCATCCCCTGGGAGCGGAGGAAGTCGTCCTCCCTCCCTGTAAACAGAACCCCTTCGCGAGAGAGGAGACAGTCAGTCTCTCTCCCCAGTTGCAGAGCCAGGAGCCGGGAGAGGAGACAGTCGGTCTCTCTCCCCAGCGGCAGAGCCATCCCCTGGGAGCGGAGGTAGTCGTCCTCCCTCCCCATAAAAAGAAACCCTTCCCGGGAGAGGAGACAGTCGGTCTCTCTCCCCAGTGGCAGAGCCGGGAGTAGAGACAGTCGGTCTCTCTCCCCAGCGGCAGAGCCATCCCCTGGGAGCGGAGGTAGTCGTCCTCTCTCCCCGTAAGCAGAACCAATTTCTGGGAGAGGAAACACTTGGTCTCTCTCCCCAGTGGCAGACCCATCCCCTGGGAGCGGAGGTAGTCGTCCTCCCTCCCCGTAAACAGAACCCCTTCCTGGGAGAGGAGACAGTCAGTCTCTCTCCCCAGCGGCAGAGCCAGAAGCCCTTGCAGGGAGAGACGGGTATCGATATCTCTCCCCATCGGCCAAATCCCTTTCTGGGAGGTGAGACAGTTGGTCTCTCTCCCCAGCGGCAGAACAGTTTCCCATGGAGCAGAGGTAGCAGACTTCCCTCCCCAGCGGTAGATCTCCTTCTTGGGAGAGGAGACAGACAGTCTCTCCCCTCAGTAGATTGGCAGGGTCTCTACCCTTTTCTTGTCCCAGGCTATTTCTCACCGGGTGCAGTTGTGGAATTTGGCAAGGAGGATAAAAGCTTATGCAGTTGGTGCCACATGTTTGGGCACCCGAGCTTTGCCTGCCACACCAAGGAGCAACATCCCCCTCCGGTCTGGGGTGGGAATACAGCCGGGAAACCAGCACTGGCTTTGTTTGTGGGTGGGTCAGCCGGTTCTCAACAGAGTATCACAGAAGGAGGCAGTTTGGCCATGGAACTTAAGGACACTGGAACTTGTGGAACAGCAATTGGTTGGGAGCCGGCCTTAGCAAATTTGTTTGGGACTTTGCATTATGTGACTATCCCTGCGTCCAGGGCGCAGGGTATAAACGCCAACAGGAACCCCCCAGGATGCCTCAAGCTCAGGAGAGATGGGATAACCTCTCCCAGCAAGCGAGAAGGGGAGGGCCACCATCGGACAGCCACAGGCCGACCCGTTAAGGGTCTAGCCGGGTCTGCCGAACTAGAGGGGGGAGATGTCACAGATACCAGACATCTAAGGCTACCCTCAACCCCCCTACAACCTCACCCCTGTTGTTTTGGGCTCCTCAGAGCAACCACAATCTCTGGAAGCTTTTGTTTGCTTGTTTTGTGGAGAGCTGGTGTATGACCAGGAAAATCCTCCTAGGCTGGCCGGGCTCCTGGAACTCCCAGTCGGCCGCCTCACAACAGACACCCACCTAACCCCTCTCAGGCTGTCCAGGCTCCTGGAACTCCCGGTCGGCCACAGGACAGCAGGACACCCACTAACTTTACCCCTGGTCGCTCCAGCAACCATGCGCCCCAGAGCTCCGCTCTTTTGGGGATTAGTAGCCCCTAGGGAGGACCAGAGGTGGGGGAATTACTGGAGGGGAGCTCTTTTGGAAACCAGGGTTTTGGACACCCCTAACCCCATAACTTCCAAAGGACTGTAACTCCGGTCCCCAGTAACAAATCATGCTGATTTTTGGACTGTGAAATCTGGGGATTGAGAGCTTTAAAATGACACCTTTGTGTTATCAAGATGAGCTGTGTGTATAAAATGAGTGTATGTTTTACAATAAAGTCAGTTCTTGTTTAACCTGAATGCTAGTCTGTCTAGTTATTTGGGTTGGCTCCAGCTAAAATCACTTTCCCGGGCTACATAGTAGCCTGTTCCAGGCAGAGAAAGGATCATCAGGCAGAGCTACCCGGTCTGGGTAGCTGGAGTCTGCCACAGGGTGGGACCCTGGGTACTGATGCTGTCAGGTATCAGGGGTAGCTACAGGTTGTGGTCACTTGCCAGCTACATAGCTGCAGTCAGCAGGGAGGAAGCAGGACCCGTTTGGCGGAGCTACCTAGTCGGTGTAGCTGGGGTATCCGTTACACTCTAAATGTCTGCCTGTTTCTAAGCCATTAAAGACAGCCTCGTATCACATGATTTTTATTTGCTTTTCACAACAGTCCTTTCTGGTGCACTATATTTTATTTGTTTATTTATAAAATATTTTACCAGAAAGGATACATTGAGATTTCTCTCGTTTTCAAGTATGTCCTGGGACCACAAAATATTACATAGATATAATAGGGTACAATAAAATACAAAAACCATAATAATACATAGAACAGGTAGGAAATAGACAGGTGCATTCTGTTTTGAGATATGTAGAGAGGGATTTCTTAAAGGATATTAGGCTAGGGGAAGTTTTGAAAGTGTGCGAGAGCTCATTCTATAATTGTGGTGCTCTGTAGGAAAAGGAGGATCTAGCTTCTTTCTTTTTGTATTGAGGCAAGCTAAATAATGTGCTGTTATTGGATCGGAGGTTATAGGAGGTGGGAATAGCCGGGGAGAGCATTCTGCTCAGGTAGGGTGGGAGATTTCCAGAAAAGTTCTTAAACACAAGGCAGGAAAGATGGAGGGTGCGTCTGGATTCCAACGACAGCCAGTTAGTTCTTTTAGCATGTCACAATGGTGGCTCCTGTAGTTACATTGTAGCACAAAGCGGCAGAATGAGTTGGTATATGACCTAAAGTATGTGGTCAACCCTACTAATTACTAAGTGCATGTTTCAACTCCAACCATTGCTAAAAGTTGCCTAAAATCCAGACAAGAAATCTCTATAGACAATACACTACAATGTGTCGTACTAAAGGGATCAATGACTTTAAACATGACACAGTCATAGGATGCCACCTTTGCTACAAGTCAGTTTGTTACATTTCTGCCCTGGTCAACTGTAATGTGATTATTGTGAAATTTAAGCATTGAGGAGCAACAACAGCCCAGCCATGAAGTGGGAAAACTCCCATTGCTGCCGAGTATGAAGCACAGAGTACATAACAGTTGCCTATCATTTGTTGCATCACTCACTGCAGAGTTCAAAAATGCCTCTGGAAGCAACATCAGCACAAGAGTTGTGCATTGAGAGCTCCATTATATGGATTTTAATGGTCAAGCAGCTGTACACAAGCCTCACATCAGAATGTGCAATGCCAGACATCAGCTAGATTGGTGTAAAGCACGTCGCCACTGGACCCTATATATCTTGATTCCTTTCCCTAACTTTTTTTTCCGTTTTTTTCTTTTCCAGATAACTGCAAAACAATGCATTCTATAATAACGTTATGATACTAACTAGCCTTGTTGTCTGCAGACTAAAGCCCTGGTTGGCTCCTCCAATAAAACAAATTATGGGTGGAGTTTGGCTATTGAAAAACAATTAATAATACATAAATGTCTTGTAATTACTATGTGTTACTGTCTATTTAAAGAGACATAAACCCCCCAACAAATTAGTTCATTATTCAGACAGTGTAAAATTAAAAATAAATAAATAAAAACCTTTCCATTTTTTTAAACTTTTGGTATCCTTTGTTGAAAGGAAGGTGTAGAAGCATGCACATGCCTGGAGCAATATATAGCAGTCTTATAACTATGTTAAACATTTGCAAGAAAAGTAGGTGGCAGCAGTGTTTTCTGTCATGTACTGCTCCAGAAATGTGAAAGCTACCTATCTAGATATCTCAGAGAAGGAATGTCATAACATGAGATGGAAGTAAATTTGACAACAGAAGAAAATTGTATGCCCTGTCATGATAGAAAAGTTTTGGGTTTCATATCCCTTGCTACAAGATATAAATTTGTAGAAAATTGAGTGCTTTCAATTTTGTGGCAACAATTGGAGAAGGTTCCTTCCTATTCCAGCACTACAGTGCCCCTGTGCACAAAGTGAGATACATGAATACATGGTTTGACAAGTTTGGTGTGGAGGAACTTGAGAAGCAAGCCCAGAGCCCTGACCACCAACCCACTAAACGTATTTGGGGTGAATTGGAATGCTTATCATGAGCCAAACCTTCTTGTCTAACTTCAGTGCCTGACCTCACAATTGCTCTATTGGCTACATGGGCTAAAAAGTTGCGGCTGTTGTAGTCACAACTTAACATTTGGTTTTGTAAAAGGATGTCCAACAAGCTCATATAGGTCAGCTGTCCACATAATTTTGGCCAAATAGTAAATATAAGGTATCAACCATAACCTCTATCACTAGGCACTAACCTCATTCCTTTACCCTAAACATAGATATTACCTACAAACTTGTTGAGGAATTGCTGTGGCAGGACTTTAAGGGGGATGAAAGTTTGACAGGTACAAGATATGTTTGCCTTCATACCATGGCAGACCAACAGACTCCAGGCTCAGTCAGCATTTGAATGAGAGACCAATTGGAAATACGGGATACAGTAGGACTATGCATTGAAATGTGGAGCATGTTGTGATGTCATTTCATGTGGCACTGAGAATTGCAATGAGGAAATGTTATTTTGTTTAGTAGTTACTCCAATTTCAATAATTATTTTATTAGAACTTAATGTTTCACTTCACAAAGGTAGGAGTACTATGTTTATTGTAAACTGCCCCCTCATATTTGTTTTCAATTAGTGAGGATGTGGTAGGTGAATGTGTGTATTTATGACAATGGAACTGTGGGTGTCGCCATTTCATCCCTTGATGAGGTTTATATGCTCCACTAATCCAATGTACGGGGTAATTGTTACTTATATCTGGATGAGGTGGAATATGTTCTAGAAGTGCTATTGTTTTTAAGATTTGTAGGTTTTTGTTCTCATCTCTCCGCCTTCTTACAGGGTACTAATTAAATGATAGCCTATGTGGATGATATTAGCTGTTGTGATTGCCTACAAGCTATGATTCTTATGGCTTTACTTTTGTTTTTTATTTATTTTTATTTTTTGATGTTTACCACTTTGTCTCACACGTAGATGCTGGTTACTATGTTTGGTATCGGGATTGTTCTTGAAGTCGTATGAGGGCAGAAAGTTTGGCTTATAGTTTTTAGTTGCCCTGGCGATCTTACACACATATGAGGTGTTGTTTACATTCATCCTGATTGACTGATAGTAGTGTGATGGAGTGACAGATGGTGCCATAGGTTTATTATGCCACTAAATGTAATCTAGTGTTAATGCCACTTTTTATGCTTTAGGCGACTGGATGGTTTGCGGTTGCGGCTTCCGATTTCAGATGACAACAGAGTTATTAAGATGGGTGTAAATAGAGATAATGGAAAGCTCATTTGTTAGAGTCATAGTAAATCACTGAGGTTGTGTTTAGTACTGACGAAGTATGATTGGTAATGATTCCAGGGGAATGACTGGATGCAGTGATTATACCCACCAGTATGTGAAAGGTCGCATTAGTAATACTGTGATGGGTACTGTGATGGTTAGTGTCAGTGAGAAGAACTAAAGTGACTTGATAATTGTAGTATGCTTTGGTTTCTGGTTATTTAATTTGCAATAAGCAGATGAGGTGTGTTTGCTACTATAATGGATATGTGCTCTGGATAGGAGGCGGAGTTGAGTGAAATAATCATGGTTTTATTTTTTTGCAAATGTTGCACTGGGATTGATGCAACATAGGGGAGTGGCTTTTGCCTATGTGTATAAATATGTGTTTGTTGTCTCATTTTAATGGTCAGAGGATGGGGCACTAGTGGTCCTGAAACGTCACTAAATAAAAAAAAATTTTGCCGATTGAAGACCAGTGAGTGCTTAGAATCTATTCAACTGTGCACACGTTATAGCACCATGGCATTTGTTCTTGTGGAGGAGAAAGTGCACACATGTGGTGATAATTGTAAATATTTATTTATTTTTTAAATTGTCAAGAAAGGATATTTTAAGGAAGAATTAACCTCTTTCTTACAAAGAAAGGGAATACAGCCCTCTTTTACATATTATAGCATATTTTTATTAATCAATCAAACTACTGTATCGTGATCTCACTGAAATCATTGTGAAATATATTCCATATATGATCTATCTCAACTGCTCTTGAATAGTGTTGGGAAAAAGGGTCATTATAATCTGGGGTATTATATGTATCTGTGCTAAGATATTATGAGCATGGCAACTCTAGCTACATATTTAGCTATAATTATGCATAGTATTTATTATGTTTCATGCATAGTTGCCTTATGTGTTTACCAGGCTGATTGGTAGAATTGGATTTTGGAATATGCTTCACAATGATTTCAGTGAGATCACGATATGGTAGTTTGATTGATTAATAAAAAATATGCTTTAATATATAAAAAAAAAGCTGTATTCCATTTCTTTGAAAGAAAGAGGTTAATTCCTCCTTACAATATCCTTTCTTGACAATTTTCAAAATAAATTAACTCTTAAAGGGTCTGCACCATTACCTTTATTATATAAGGTTTTTTGGGGGTTTTTTAGACAGAAGTCTCTTGCACATATATAAATTATGAACAGGTGAAACTCTCTCTCCATCTTTTAAGTAATTTGATATATGAAAGTCACATATTATCTTGTGTTTACATTATAGCATATTTGTAAAATTTCTAGAGAGTGCATGCCTGATATATATATATATATATATATATATATATATATAATGATGTCATTCAGCAGTAAATCTGCTGATACAAGTGGAGCATTTTTAACCGAAGCTGGTTACATTTTTTTATTAAACTTTTTAAAATACACTCGCTATTAGGATTGTTGCTTTTGGATAACGTTTTAGTAACATTTGTTCTATTGAAGATTTAATAAATTTCATTTTGGAACACATTTCCTTGAGTATTTTCCATTTAATGGGAAATTATCGGGATAATACGCTTTGCTGTGATTCATTTTCTCCTAAGATTCATGACTTCAGTGACACCTAAAGAGTGAAGTGCCGCCATTACAAGCTTAAAAATTTCTAACCCTGCAAAATTCTTGACAGGGACTGCTAAGATCAAGCTCATTTATATCTGTATCTAGCTGACTACAGTAAAGAAGACCAGGGATCCAAGGATATGAATTGCACCAGTCTCTTCCAGTGGCAATTCTCAGACCTGCAAATTAATAGATGATATCTACTCACAAGGAAACATGTCAAATTACATTTTACTATACCTCTTCCTCAACAAATGTTAACATTTGGTATTCTATTTTTTTCTATTCACAGAAACACGACAATTTAAACTGTAAACGCTACATCAACAGAAATAATCTTAAAAAACAATACTTCTAATTAAACCAATGAGTGCTGAATAAAAACTTAATGTTATCATAAATTGTAATATTTAATAAAACATTTTATGTAATAGTAGATGAATGAACACCGTTAAGATAATTTGTCTGCAAATACCAGCTACAATATTGGCTTATCTGCTTGTTTCACCTGCAGGTGACAGTATTGGCCTTATCCGTATAATTTATTTTCCATGCCCTGGATCAATGATCTGACTAAAACACAATTATTTTTTTTACATATTTGTACATTCATTTGCACTGGCATCAACTAATGCTTATTACTTCGATTTGAACATACAAAAACAGAACTTTGTCAAAAGACAAGCTAAAGTAATTGGCAGAAATGAATATAAGCAAGACGTAGCTGCCCTTGATGAGGCTACAGATTAATATATAACTATAGCGATACAGCAGAACTGCCATCTAACATTTTCAGGCACATGAAAAGAAAAAGAAAAATACATTTACCATAAAAAAAATGTCAAGGGGAAGAAATCACTTATTTAGCAAATATCAATGTTTCCAAAATAAAAATATTTACAATATCTTTTTTCCTTTTTTCCCCATAAACCATTATGAGTTTTCATTAGCTACAGCTCATTAGAAAACATGAATATGATGTGAAGTGGAAAAATAAATTAAATTACTTTTTTTGTCCTTTATTCCCCTCAGTAACTAAGGAACAAATGTTACCTTCCGTCCATTTTTTTTTTTCCAGTGCACCCGTAAGCCAACGCTGGTATTATGAGTTTTCTGAATGGCTGCGTTAGCCTCAGAAAAGTGAGTGTTGGGCCAAATTTAGCTCCACTTCTACCCTCAATATCAGCGTTGCTTACGGTAGCAGTAAGCTGGAAAAACGTGCTCGTGCACGATTTCCCCATAGGATACAATGGGGCTGAGCTGGCTGAAAAAAAAACTAACACCTGCAAAAAAGCAGCGTTCAGCTCCTAACGCAGCCCCATTGTTTCCTATGGGGAAACACGTTCTAAGTCTACACCTAACACTCTAACATGAACCCCGAGTCTAAACATCCCTAACCTTACACTTATTAACCCCTAATCAGCCGCCCCCACTATCGCTGACACCTACATTATATTATGAACCAATAATCTGCTGCTCCGGATACCGCCGCCACCTACATTATAGCTATGAACCCCTAATCTGCTGTCCCTAACATCGCTGACACCTATGTTATATTTATTAACCACACAAAAGGGATTTTAGTAAAGCTCTCCTAAGTGAATCTAATAATATAAACTATAGTGCAACCTAGAAAACTATATATTTGAAAAACAGAGAAAACAGAATTTATGTTTACCTGATAAATTACTTTCTCCAACGGTGTGTCCGGTCCACGGCGTCATCCTTACTTGTGGGATATTCTCTTCCCCAACAGGAAATGGCAAAGAGCCCAGCAAAGCTGGTCACATGATCCCTCCTAGGCTCCGCCTTCCCCAGTCATTCGACCGACGTAAAGGAGGAATATTTGCATAGGAGAAATCATATGATACCGTGGTGACTGTAGTTAAAGAAAATAAATTATCAGACCTGATTAAAAAACCAGGGCGGGCCGTGGACCGGACACACCGTTGGAGAAAGTAATTTATCAGGTAAACATAAATTCTGTTTTCTCCAACATAGGTGTGTCCGGTCCACGGCGTCATCCTTACTTGTGGGAACCAATACCAAAGCTTTAGGACACGGATGAAGGGAGGGAGCAAATCAGGTCACCTAAATGGAAGGCACCACGGCTTGCAAAACCTTTCTCCCAAAAATAGCCTCAGAAGAAGCAAAAGTATCAAACTTGTAAAATTTAGTAAAAGTGTGCAGTGAAGACCAAGTCGCTGCCTTACATATCTGATCAACAGAAGCCTCGTTCTTGAAGGCCCATGTGGAAGCCACGGCCCTAGTGGAATGAGCTGTGATTCTTTCAGGAGGCTGCCGTCCGGCAGTCTCGTAAGCCAATCTGATGATGCTTTTAAGCCAAAAGGAGAGAGAGGTAGAAGTTGCTTTTTGACCTCTCCTTTTACCAGAATAAACAACAAACAAGGAAGATGTTTGTCTAAAATCCTTTGTAGCATCAAAATAGAATTTTAAAGCACGAACTACATCCAAATTGTGCAACAAACGTTCCTTCTTTGAAACTGGATTCGGACACAAAGAAGGCACGACTATCTCCTGGTTAATGTTTTTGTTAGAAACAACTTTCGGAAGAAAACCAGGTTTAGTACGCAAAACCACTTTATCTGCATGGAACACCAGATAAGGAGGAGAACACTGCAGAGCAGATAATTCTGAAACTCTTCTAGCAGAAGAAATTGCAACCAAAAACAAAACTTTCCAAGATAATAACTTAATATCAACGGAATGTAAGGGTTCAAACGGAACCCCGTGAAGAACTGAAAGAACTAAATTGAGACTCCAAGGAGGAGTCAAAGGTTTGTAAACAGGCTTGATTCTAACCAGAGCCTGAACAAAGGCTTGAACATCTGGCACAGCTGCCAGCTTTTTGTGAAGTAACACAGATAAAGCAGAAATCTGTCCCTTCAAAGAACTTGCAGATAATCCTTTCTCCAAACCTTCTTGAAGAAAGGATAGAATCTTAGGAATTTTTATCTTGTCCCAAGGGAATCCTTTAGATTAACACCAACAGATATATTTTTTCCATATTTTGTGGTAGATTTTTCTAGTTACAGGCTTTCTGGCCTGAACAAGAGTATCAATGACAGAATCTGAGAACCCTCGCTTTGATAAGATCAAGCGTTCAATCTCCAGGCAGTCAGTTGGAGTGAGACCAGATTCGGATGTTCGAACGGACCTTGAACAAGAAGGTCCCGTCTCAAAGGTAGCTTCCATGGTGGTGCCGATGACATATTCACCAGGTCTGCATACCAAGTCCTGCGTGGCCACGCAGGAGCTATCAAGATCACCGATGCCCTCTCCTGATTGATCCTGGCTACCAGCCTGGGAATGAGAGGAAACGGCGGGAATACATAAGCTAGTTTGAAGGTCCAAGGTGCTACTAGTGCATCTACTAGAGTCGCCTTGGGATCCCTGGATCTGGACCCGTAGCAAGGAACCTTGAAGTTCTGACGAGAGGCCATCAGATCCATGTCTGGAATGCCCCACAACTGAGTAATTTGGGCAAAGATTTCCGGATGGAGTTCCCACTCCCCCGGATGAAATGTCTGACGACTCAGAAAATCCGCTTCCCAATTTTCCACTCCTGGGATGTGGATTGCAGACAAGTGGCAGGAGTGAGTCTCCGCCCATTGAATGATTTTGGTCACTTCTTCCATCGCCGGGGAACTCCTTGTTCCCCCCTGATGGTTGATGTACGCAACAGTCGTCATGTTGTCTGATTGAAACCGTATGAATTTGGCCTTTGCTAGCTGAGGCCAAGCCTTGAGAGCATTGAATATCGCTCTCAGTTCCAGAATATTTATCGGGAGAAGAGATTCTTCCTGAGACCAAAGACCCTGAGCTTTCAGGGGTCCCCAGACCGCGCCCCAGCCCACCAGACTGGCGTCGGTCGTGACAATGACCCACTCTGGTCTGCGGAAGCTCATCCCCTGTGACAGGTTGTCCAGGGACAGCCACCAACGGAGTGAAACTCTGGTCCTCTGATCTACTTGTATCGTCGGAGACAAGTCTGTATAGTCCCCATTCCACTGACTGAGCATGCACAGTTGTAATGGTCTTAGATGAATTCGCGCAAAAGGAACTATGTCCATTGCCGCTACCATCAAACCTATTACTTCCATGCACTGCGCTATGGAAGGAAGAGGAACAGAATGAAGTACTTGACAAGAGTTTAGAAGTTTTGATTTTCTGGCCTCTGTCAGAAAAATCCTCATTTCTAAGGAGTCTATTATTGTTCCCAAGAAGGGAACCCTTGTTGACGGAGATAGAGAACTTTTTTCTACGTTCACTTTCCACCCGTGAGATCTGAGAAAGGCCAGGACAATGTCCGTGTGAGCCTTTGCTTGTGGAAGGGACGACGCTTGAATCAGAATGTCGTTCAAGTAAGGTACTACTGCAATGCCCCTTGGTCTTAGCACCGCTAGAAGGGACCCTAGTACCTTTGTGAAAATTCTTGGAGCAGTGGCTAATCCGAACGGAAGTGCCACAAACTGGTAATGCTTGTCCAGAAATGCGAACCTTAGGAACCGATGATGTTCCTTGTGGATAGGAATATGTAGATACGCATCCTTTAAATCCACCGTGGTCATGAATTGACCTTCCTGGATGGAAGGAAGAATTGTTCGAATGGTTTCCATTTTGAACGATGGAACCTTGAGAAACTTGTTTAGGATCTTGAGATCTAAGATTGGTCTGAATGTTCCCTCTTTTTTGGGAACTACGAACAGATTGGAGTAGAACCCCATCCCTTGTTCTCCTAATGGAACAGGATGAATCACTCCCATTTTTAACAGGTCTTCTACACAATGTAAGAATGCCTGTTTTTTTATGTGGTCTGAAGACAATTGAGACCTGTGGAACCTCCCCCTTGGGGGAAGTCCCTTGAATTCCAGAAGATAACCTTGGGAGACTATTTCTAGCGTCCAAGGATCCAGAACATCTCTTGCCCAAGCCTGAGCGAAGAGAGAGAGTCTGCCCCCCACCAGATCCGGTCCCGGATCGGGGGCCAACATCTCATGCTGTCTTGGTAGCAGTGGCAGGTTTCTTGGCCTGCTTTCCTTTGTTCCAGCCTTGCATTGGCCTCCAGGCTGGCTTGGCTTGAGAAGTATTACCTTCTTGCTTAGAGGACGTAGCACTTGGGGCTGGTCCGTTTCTGCGAAAGGGACGAAAATTAGGTTTATTTTTGGCCTTGAAAGACCTATCCTGAGGAAGGGCGTGGCCCTTGCCCCCAGTGATATCAGAAATAATCTCTTTCAAGTCAGGGCCAAACAGCGTTTTCCCCTTGAAAGGAATGTTAAGCAATTTGTTCTTGGAAGACGCATCCGCTGACCAAGATTTTAGCCAAAGCGCTCTGCGCGCCACAATAGCAAAACCAGAATTTTTCACCGCTAATCTAGCCAATTGCAAAGTGGCGTCTAGGGTGAAAGAGTTAGCCAATTTGAGAGCATGAATTCTGTCCAAAATCTCCTCATAAGAAGAATCTTTATTGAGCGCCTTTTCTAGTTCATCGAACCAGAAACACGCTGCTGTAGTGACAGGAACAATGCATGAAATTGGTTGTAGAAGGTAACCTTGCTGAACAAACATCTTTTTAAGCAAACCCTCTAATTTTTTATCCATAGGATCTTTGAAAGCACAACTATCTTCTATGGGTATAGTGGTGCGTTTGTTTAGAGTAGAAACCGCCCCCTCGACCTTGGGGACTGTCTGCCATAAGTCCTTTCTGGGGTCGACCATAGGAAACAATTTCTTAAATATAGGGGGAGGGACGAAAGGTATGCCGGGCCTTTCCCATTCTTTATTTACAATGTCCGCCACCCGCTTGGGTATAGGAAAAGCTTCGGGGGGCCCCGGGACCTCTAGGAACTTGTCCATTTTACATAATTTCTCTGGAATGACCAAATTCTCACAATCATCCAGAGTAGATAACACCTCCTTAAGCAGGGCGCGGAGATGTTCCAATTTAAATTTAAATGTAATCACATCAGGTTCAGCTTGTTGAGAAATTTTCCCTGAATCTGAAATTTCTCCCTCAGACAAAACCTCCCTGGCCCCCTCAGACTGGTGTAGGGGCACTTCAGAACCAATATCATCAGCGTCCTCATGCTCTTCAGTATTTTCTAAAACAGAGCAGTCGCGCTTTCGCTGATAAGTGGGCATTTTGGCTAAAATGTTTTTGATAGAATTATCCATTACAGCCGTTAATTGTTGCATAGTAAGGAGTATTGGCGCACTAGATGTACTAGGGGCCTCCTGTGTGGGCAAGACTGGTGTAGACGAAGGAGGGGATGATGCAGTACCATGCTTACTCCCCTCACTTGAGGAATCATCTTGGGCATCATTTTCTCTAAATTTTGTGTCACATAAATCACATCTATTTAAATGAGAAGGAACCTTGGCTTCCCCACATACAGAACACAGTCTATCTGGTAGTTCAGACATGTTAAACAGGCATAAACTTGATAACAAAGTACAAAAAACGTTTTAAAATAAAACCATTACTGTCACTTTAAATTTTAAACTGAACACACTTTATTACTGCAAATGTGAAAAAGTATGAAGGAATTGTTCAAAATTCACCAAAATTTCACCACAGTGTCTTAAAGCCTTAAAAGTATTGCACACCAAATTTGAAAGCTTTAACTCTTAAAATAACGGAACCGGAGCCGTTTTTATATTTAACCCCTTTACAGTCCCTGGTATCTGCTTTGCTGAGACCCAACCAAGCCCAAAGGGGAATACGATACCAAATGACGCCTTCAGAAAGTCTTTTCTGTGTATCAGAGCTCCTCACACATGCATCTGCATGTCATGCTTCCCAAAAACAAGTGCGCAATAGAGGCGCGAAAATGAGGCTCTGCCTATGATTAGGGAAAGCCCCTAGAGGATAAGGTGTCCAATACAGTGCCTGCCGGTTATTTTACATAAATCCCAAGAATAAAATAATTCCTCAAAGCTATGGAGTATTAAAATATGTTTATATATCAATCGTTTTAGCCCAGAAAATGTCTACAGTCTTAAAAGCCCTTGTGAAGCCCTTTTTTTCTTATGTAATAAAAATGGCTTACCGGATCCCATAGGGAAAATGACAGCTTCCAGCATTACATTGTCTTGTTAGAAATGTGTCATACCTCAAGCAGCAAAAGTCTGCTCACTGTTTCCCCCAACTGAAGTTAATTCCTCTCAACAGTCCTGTGTGGAAACAGCCATCGATTTTAGTAACGGTTGCTAAAATCATTTTCCTCTTACAAACAGAAATCTTCATCACCTTTCTGTTTCAGAGTAAATAGTACATACCAGCACTATTTTAAAATAACAAACTCTTGATTGAATAATAAAAACTACAGTTAAACACCAAAAAACTCTAAGCCATCTCCGTGGAGATGTTGCCTGTACAACGGCAAAGAGAATGACTGGGGAAGGCGGAGCCTAGGAGGGATCATGTGACCAGCTTTGCTGGGCTCTTTGCCATTTCCTGTTGGGGAAGAGAATATCCCACAAGTAAGGATGACGCCGTGGACCGGACACACCTATGTTGGAGAAAGAAAGAAGATTACACAAATAAGTGCAACCTCAAAGTCTAGGATACAAAGCACATATAGAAACAGGACCAGTAAATTCAATGCAAAAATAATATATTTTATTATACATAATAAACAGTAAATAAACAATTAAATGCATTCAACTACATCCATACACACACATACATACTTCATTAAAAGGGGTACCCCAAATTCACAGCAAAAGATTAGCATATTTCCGTGGTGCACCACATAAGTCCAGAGACTATAAATCAGGATGGTACTGGATGTAAAAGTAAAGCACTTCAATACATGCAAACAGATGCGTAAGCCAGATGAAATAAAGCAGGGATTCCTTCATGCAAGTTGGTTAGTGCGTTAAACTCATGATTCATAATCACATCCACCTATCCACATATCCTGTGCAAGCAGTAGCGTTAGTAACATGCAGATGGAGCAAAGTTCGATAAAACTCTTTTTAGTGTAGCATTAGTAAAGCACATTTCTGCCAGAAGCACTGCTATGCAGCAAATAATTTAGAAAGTATATATGTCTCATTGGTGCATATTTCCTCTTTCAAAGGACGAAAGCCACAGCAAATAAACAGTCACTTGCAGTCCGCAACTAAATGCTTAGTAAGCACATGAAAAGCAAACACAGACAGGTAATCACATACCAGCCGCATCGAGCGGCATACATAGTTTCTGGAACAACGTGATCCTCATCCGTCTGTGGGCATACAACAGCAGTGGCAAGATGTCCAAATCTGAGTTTTTTAATCTTTGCTTTCAGCGGGGTAACTCTTTCCTGGTAGTGGGCTTAGAGTGTGAGGTAGCGACCTACCAACGCGTCCCCGTGTGCTGAAAGCAAAGATTAAAAAACTCAGATTTGGACGTCTTGCCACTGCTGTTGTATGCCCACAGACGGATGAGGATCACGTTGTTCCAGAAACTAAGTATGCTGCCCGATGCGGCTGGTATGTGATTACCTGTCTGTGTTTGCTTTTCATGTGCTTACTAAGCATTTAGTTGCGGACTGCAAGTGACTGTTTATTTGCTGTGGCTTTCGTCCTTTGAAAGAGGAAATATGCACCAATGAGATATATATACTTTCTAAATTATTTGCTGCATAGCAGTGCTTCTGGCAGAAATGTGCTTTACTAATGCTACACTAAAAAGAGTTTTATCGAACTTTGCTCCAACTGCATGTTACTAACGCTACTGCTTGCACAGGGATATGTGGATAGGTGGATGTGATTATGAATCATGAGTTTAACGCACTAACCAACTTGCATAAAGGAATCCCTGCTTTATTTCATCTGGCTTACACATCTGTTTGCATGTATTTAAGTGCTTTACTTTTACATCCAGTACCATCCTGATTTATAGTCTCTGGACTTATGTGGTGCACCACGGAAATATGCTAATCTTTTGCTGTGAATTTGGGGTACCCCTTTTAATGAAGTATGTATGTGTGTGTATGGATGTAGTTGAATGCATTTAATTGTTTATTTACTGTTTATTATGTATAATTAAATATATTATTTTTGCATTGAATTTACTGGTCCTGTTTCTATATGTGCTTTGTATCCTAGACTTTGAGGTTGCACTTATTTGTGTAATCTCCTTTCTTTCTCTGTTTTTCAAATATATAGTTTTCTAGGTTGCACTATAGTTTATATTATTAGATTCACTTAGGAGATTTTTACTAAAATCCCTTTTGTGTAGTTTATTACCACATTAGCTCTTATTAAGAGTTGTTCTAACCATTGAGTCTCAAGTAATTAGCTCCCTAATAACAAAGCTAAAAACATATTATAAGTATTAGAGTTATTGTGTTGTTATTGTTTATTGATTTTTCTGGTACCAGTTTGTTTAAACCTATCAGTGGAATTCTGGGGTGGCCAGTTCCCTATTTGAAATCATGGCGTTTAAATTAACGGATAAACGTTGGAATACAGACATATCAGAGGCGTTTTCAATAAAGGAGAGTGTGCAGATCGAGGGAGAGGAAGAGTTAATTAATGACGTTGTTTCTGCATTTAAATGCTACAAGAAAAATTGACAAAACAAGTTAAGGTCAAATGGGAGTATCAGAGTCTATCTAACTACCTAAAAATGGAAATCGTTCCTAGGGGGCTAAGGATTAGGTTAGATCCTGGTATTAACCTAAGAGGGATAGATGCCAATAATGAATTTATTGAGAAATGGAACGAAATATTGACAAAATGCTCACTTGATTTAATTACTTTAATGGTTGCAGAGGATGAGAAGAAATTAGAGAATTGTAAAATTGAGGTTGATACCATTTATGAGAAATTAAAGTACTATGAAAGTGATTCTTCTTTTGAGAAGTTAAACAAGGAGACCCAGAAATTAATTGAAAAGTTGCAGAGTGAAATTAAATTAAGAAAGAGACGCAAATTGATAAGATATCAAGATGATTATAGGAGAAACAAAGTTTATATTTACCGTAACAGATTTAACAGTAGGAACCATTATGATTCTGGTACTGATGGGTCTGATATGGACTCTGATCCAGATAATGCAAATCAAGAGATCAATCAAGAGTCACGCCCTTTAGGGGTAGGACCAGGAGAGGGGGGAAGTGGAGACACGCGAAGGCCTCCACTAGAAAGGAGGGATGGAGGAGGGAGAAGGAACAGGGGTCATTACATGATCACAAGAAACAGGTTGAGATTCAACTAGTATCTGACCCCCCATCCCTCCTAGGGGAACCCCCTTTTGAACAAAAATCCAATATTGTAAATCTGTCCTCCTTTCCCCTCAATCAACAACATATTAGTTTGTTGGAAAAAAGGTCTTAGCTTTTGTCCCTCTAATAGACTTGATCTATTTGAAATTACCAAAGATTTGCACTTATTTGCACGAAAGTTAGCTTTAAAAAAAGATTATGGCACCACGAACAACTATTAATCTTAGGAGTGCTGAAGACAGGGAGGCTATTCATAACCTTGAAACTTTAGCATTTGAACAGTCTAGAGAACCAATGATGATATGTCCTCATACTGATATGAAAAAAAGATCAACTTATATGCCATCTTTTTCATCTATCCCGAATATTGCAGTATTTGTGCAGAGTGTGTCTGAACAGTTTGCTAAAATTCAATTTACTGGTGTACTGAATGATAATTTATCAAAAGGTGAGAGAAAAGCCTTGGAGGAACTGATTGCTCATAATGAATTGGTAGTAAAACCAGCCGATAAAGGCGGGAATGTGGTCATTCTCGACCAAAATTATTATATCAGTGAGGCGATGCGCCAACTTCAAGATTGTGAGCAATATGTCTCAGTTACTTCGGATGATTTCCAAAAATCTCACAATGAATTATTATTTATTCTCAACGATGCGAGATCTAATTTAATCACTAGCCAAGAACAGGGGTATATGTATAATGCCAAACCAGTGATTCCAGTATTCTACTGGATACCAAAGTTACATAAATCTTTGGAAAAACCTCCTGGTCGTCCCATAATCTCTGGGATTGGCGGTCCAACTGAAGGTATCAGTAGATACATTGATTATTTTTTAAAACCATTTGTCAGTGAACTCCGCACGTTTGTACAGGACTCCACTGAATTGATTAAAAAACTTGATGGTATCACTATTTCGGAAAAAATGCTCTTTGTTTCTTTGGACGTTGAGTCATTATACTCTTCAATCCCTCATCCAGTTGGAATCAAAGCTTGTAAATCTTTTTTAACAACTAGAGGGCCAGGCTATCACAAACATACTCAATTTGTGGTTGATCTTTTGGAGTTTGTGCTAAGTAATAATATCTTTCTTTTCAATGGAAGGTATTATAGACAGAAACGTGGTACGGCCATGGGGGCCACATGTGCACCAACCTATGCTTGTCTCCACCTTGGTTGGTGGGAAGATAATATTGTATTCAGTGAACACTCTGATTGGGTTGATGCACATGTGGCCCTCTGGATCCGTTATGTGGATGACATCCTCATTCTGTGGGATGGTACTGAGCAGGAATTGTTGGATTTTGTTTCTGTCCTTAATCAAAATGATCTTAATATTTTTCTAACCTGCAACTATCATGCAAATGAAATAAGCTTTCTCGATCTCCTTGTTGGTAGAAGGGAGAATATGGTGGTCACTCAGGTGTATAGAAAACCGACTGCACCCAAAAGCGTGCTTTTGGGATCCAGTCATCATCCTGAAAATCTAAAGAAAAATATCCCTTACGGGCAATTTCTAAGGCTACGGCGGATTTGCACTGATGATTGGACCTTCAATAAGCAGGCTGATGAGATGGCGGAGAGATTTTATGCTAGAGGGTACTCTAGAAGATGTGTAAAAAGGGCCCGATTTAGGGCAAGAAATATGAATAGAAGAGATCTTCTATTCAAGAGTCAGATTAGTATAAATGAAGAAGAAAAAAAGATGCCTACTAAAATCAGATATATTACAAGATACAATTCCCATTGGGGAAAGATTAAAACAATATTACAAGAAAATTGGCACCTCCTGTCTCTCGATCCTATTTTAAAAGAGTATGTGGGGGATTTTCCCCTTATGACAGCACGAAGGGCTAGAAATCTAAAGGATTTTCTAGTTAGGAGTGAGTTCAATCAGGTAAAGAACACCAATTGGTTAGAAAAAAACTCACAGAGAATTGTGGGTTGTTCCCCATGTAATCATTGTGTCTGCTGCCAGTATGTAAAGAGAACCAAGACATTTGCGAGCAACACTGATAAAACCTATCAAATTAAATCTTTTATCAATTGTTCAACAACTGGTGTTATATATTTTCTTTCATGCTCCTGCCCTCTATTTTATGTAGGTAAAACCTACAGAGAGTTCCGTTCCAGAATAACTGAACATTGTGACGATGTAAAAGACTTTAATATAGACAGTCCTATAGCAAGGCATTTTGCACAATGTCATCAGTCTAGGACAGATGACTTGAAATTCATTGGGACTGAAACAGTTAAACCCAGTAAACGAGGTGGTGACATTGACAACATTATTTTACAAAAAGAAACCCGTTGGATTTATTATCTTAACACCTTATCCCCACATGGTTTAAATGAGAAATTAGAATTTGCCTCCTTCTTGAAATGATATCTCTCTCCTTTCTAAAAAAATGGTCTCTTTGTATTCATCTTGATACTTTGGGGTTCTGGCCATCCAGAATTTTTGATAGAAATAATTCAATATTAATTGTACACGCTATAACTAGCATTTATTATTCACAAATAAAAAATGTTCCCGTGTTCCGATTTTGGAAAATGTAAAGGACACTATTGAAATAGTAAAATGGTTACTAAATATTAACACTATTAATGTATGTATGTTGTGGTATGAATGTTGCATAATTTTGATGTACTATGGCTTTAAAATCTTTTCTGGTTATTAGCCGTAATGTATCTTTAAGAACTGACTATTTGCCGGCACTATCTTGTATTTTCATATAAGCGTGACAGTTGTAATATGCTTGTTGCCAGCTGTAACCAATGTAGAATGAGGAAAATGGAACGAGCCTCCAAGTCAGATGATTTGAATACCCAATAAATAGATACGCAAGCCGTAGTTACACCAAACCCGGAAGAAGCTCCGAGCGACCACAAGGGCAGAGCGAAACGCGCACGGGGACGCATTGGTAGGTCACTATCTCACACTCTAAGCCCACTACCAGGAAAGAGTTACCCCGCTGAAAGCAAAGATTAAAAAACTCAGATTTGGACGTCTTGCCACTGCTGTTGTATGCCCACAGACGGATGAGGATCACGTTGTTCCAGAAACTAAGTATGCCGCTCGATGCGGCTGGTATGTGATTACCTGTCTGTGTTTGCTTTTCATGTGCTTACTAAGCATTTAGTTGCGGACTGCAAGTGACTGTTTATTTGATGTGGCTTTCGTCCTTTGAAAGAGGAAATATGCACCAATGAGACATATATACTTTCTAAATTATTTGTTGCATAGCAGTGCTTCTGGCAGAAATGTGCTTTACTAATGCTACACTAAAAAGAGTTTTATCGAACTTTGCTCCATCTGCATGTTACCAACGCTACTGCTTGCACAGGATATGTGGATAGGTGGATGTGATTATGAATCATGAGTTTAACGCACTAACCAACTTGCATGAAGGAATCCCTGCTTTATTTCATCTGGCTTACGCATCTGTTTGCATGTATTTAAGTGCTTTACTTTTACATCCAGTACCATCCTGATTTATAGTCTCTTGACTTATGTGGTGCACCACGGAAATATGCTAATCTTTTGCTGTGAATTTGGGGTACCCCTTTTAATGAAGTATGTATGTGTGTGTATGGATGTAGTTGAATGCATTTAATTGTTTATTTACTGTTTATTATGTATAATTAAATATATTATTTTTGCATTGAATTTACTGGTCCTGTTTCTATATGTGCTTTGTATCCTAGACTTTGAGGTTGCACTTATTTGTGTAATCTTCTTTCTTTCTCTGTTTTTCAAATATATTTATCAACCTCTAATCTGTCCCCCCCAACGTGACTGCCCCATACCTACACTTATCAACCCCTAATCTGCTGACCGGACATCGCTGCCACTATAATAAATGTATTAACCCCTAAACCGTCACAATCCCGCATCGCAAACACTATAATAAATTTTATTAACCCCTAATCTGCCCCCCCAACGTCGCTGCAACCTACCTACAAATATTAACCCCTAATCTGCCGCCCCCAACGTCGCCGCTACTATAATAAAGTTATTAACCCCTAAACCTAAGTCTAACCCTAGCACCCCCCCTAACTTAAATATAATTTAAATAAATCTAAATAAAATTACTATAATTAAATTATTCCTATTCAAAAATAAATACTTACCTATAAAAAAAACCATAAGATAGCTACAATATAACTATTAGTTACATTGTAGCTATTTTAGGATTTATATTTATTTTACAGGCAACTTTGTATTTATTTTAACTAGGTACAATAGCTATTTAATAATTAATAACTATTTAATAGCTACCTAGTTAAAATAATTACAAAATTACCTGTAAAATAAATCCTAACCTAAGTTACAAATACACCTAACACTACACTATCAATCAATTAACTGAATTACCTACAATTATCTAACATAAAATACAATTAAATAAACTAAACTATATTACAAAAAAAACAAACACTAAATTACAAAAAATAAAAAAATATTACAAGAATTTTAATCTAATTAAACCTAATCTAAGCCCCCTAATAAAATAAAAAGCCCCCCAAAATAATAAAATTCCCTACCCTATACTAAATTACAAAAGTATTCAGCTCTTTTACCAGCCCTTAAAAGGGCTTTTTGCGGGCCATTGCCCCAAAGTAATCAGCTCTTTTACCTGTAAAATAAAATACAACACCCTCCCCCACACATTACAACCCACCACCCACACACAACTACTCTAAAATCCACCCGATCCCCCCTTAAAAAAACCTAACACTACCCCATTGAAGATCAGGAAAAATTGTGGTAGCAGGAGTCCCAAAGGATAGATAAAAAAAACAGGCTTTATTGAATCAAATTTAAAAAAACAGCGAAAAAGTGTCTAAAAGACTTAAGAAAAGAATGTGTAGATCAGTCTTACGCGTTTCGGCTAGCTGGTGCCGTAATCATAGACTGTAGCAGACAAACATTCTAAGGTCTTTATATACATGTGTAATCAATTACTTAATTAATCAAACTAATTCAGCTGTATTCTAGCAAGCAAAGAACAACAATGTATTAGGTATAACGGAGAGCATTGGTATTAGCTGCTACATGTAACCGTCATTAGTTATCTGTTACAAGAGCATGTTGTGCAGACAGAAAAAACATTAAAGAACATGTAAAATTTTGTACAATGGTAGTTTTGATATACATACATATAAAGCTCTCATTTTAGAGAATAATATATGAAATTTACAATGATCAATTATGTATAAAATTTATCAACCAATATACACATTTAAGGATATATTTTAGTCTTATAGACCAGGTTCGAACCAGCAACTTGTGTGTTCAGGGGCAGTGAACCTAACCACTGGGCTATGACAGCCCAACTATATAACGTGATCTGAAAACAGGGGCTTAAAGGAGACTAAAGACAGTTAAAGTATTTGTAATGTCTCTTAAAAATACATAACACTTTGTTGGATTTAGTTTAAGAGATACTGTCATATAAAACAATATATTGTCCTTTAAAATCAATTACAGAGAAACAACAATAAAGTTGAAACCAGGGGAAATTATACACAAACAGTTCATGGGTGATTATATAAACTATAAATAAACAGTATAAGATGGTTTACGAAGGGAATATATAGCCATAATGAACAAATAATTTTCTCATAAATTAAACTTCATGTATATAGATAAACACATTTATACATATATCTTGTATTTAACTCCAAAAATTAATAAGGTCAAACTCCGAATTAAATTCATATGGGATCTGGGTCTTGAGCTTGAACATCCAGTAGACTTCTTGTCTTCCCAAAATTTGGGACCTATCACCTCCTCTCACTGGGGTCTTAATAGCCTCAATAATATTCCAACTGAAAGATCTTACTGATTGATCATGTACTTCTATAAAGTGTCTACTCAATTCAGAACATGGGACTTTATTTCTAATGTCCCCTAGATGTTCTCTGATGCGTGTTCTCACATCACGAGTAGTGAGTCCTACGTATTGACCCCTACACAGTTTACATTCTGCAAGATATACAACATAAGTAGAGCTGCAGTTTAAGCAGCCCTGTATTTTGAAAGATTCTCCCGTCACATATGACGTGAATGTGTCTGTTACATTATGGTATTCACATGCTTTACAGCGGTTACTACCGCATTTAAAGCTTCCATTATGTTGTAACCATGAGCTAGAGTTAGTATGTGTTTGTGTGTTCCTTAACATACTAGGAGAGAGAGTATTAGCTAAAGTATTATTTTTGGTATAGACAAATCTACAGCCATCACCAATAATTCCTTTTAATGTTTCGTCTCCATAAAGGATCGGAAGATACTTATTGACAATGCTACAAATGTCGTTGTACTGGTTAGAATATTTAGTGATGAATGTAGGTCTATCATCATTTTTTCTTTCTTTTTTGTTTCGTAGTAGATCTTCTCTCTTGTATCCATCAACTTCCTTCTTAATCTTAAGAACCTCCATTTTGTGATAGCCTCTATTAATGAGGCGATCAGCCAATTCATTACTTTCCTTAATGTAATCAGTATTTTTTGAACAATTGCGTTTTACCCGCATCATTTGTCCTTTAATGATGCCTTTAAAGACATGTTTAGGATGACTACTGGTTGCATAAAGTAATGCATTACCGGCAATAGGTTTACGGTATAAAGTAGTGTTTACACAATTATATTGGGTTTCACCAAGGAGTGTAATATCCAAAAAATTAATTTTGGTTTCGTTCCACTCCTTTGTGAAAGTTAACCTCATCTGGTTGCTATTAAGATAATTCAGAAATTCATTTGCTTTATTCTCATCTGCTTCCCATATTAAGACGAGATCGTCTATAAATCTCTTGTAATAAATCAAATACTCACGAAAGGGATTATTATCGCTGTATATGTATGTTTCTTCAAGCCAACCCATAACTAGGTTTGCGTATGAGGGCGCAAATTTCGCCCCCATCGCAGTCCCTTGTTTTTGAATATAGTGATCATTTTCAAATGTGAAGCTGTTGTGTTCTAATAAAAATTCTATAACCTTCAGTATATATTTCTTAAAGGTATTTTCCAATTTAGTGTCTTTGTCTAAATAATATTCAATGGCTTGTAGACCAATAGAGTGATAAATCGATGAATAAAGCGATACAGCATCTATTGTAAGCCAGCTGTAGCTTTCCTTCCAATCACAGTCATTGAGGATATTGATTATGTGCATAGTATCTCTGACATAACTTGTCAGAGAAAGAACGAACGGCTGTAGTATATCATCCACCCATTCTGACACATGCTCCAACAGGGAGCCATTGCCTGAAACAATAGGTCTGCCTTTAATATTGTCTAGGCCTTTATGTGTCTTGGGAAGATGATAGAACACAGCCGTTCTAGGAAATTCAACATACAGATAATCAAATGTAGATGAATCAATAAATCCATTTCTTTTACCTTCATTAAGGAGTTTAAATAATTGCTTTTGAAAATCAATACGAGGATTATAGCTGACCTTTTTATATACATTGTGGTCTTCTAATTGTCTTTTGGCCTCCGCCACATACCAGGATCTATCACAAACTACTACGCTGCTGCCTTTATCAGCTCGCTTGATGATAATACTCTCATTTCTTTCAAGGGATGCAAGTGCATCTCTCTCTTTTTTAGTTAGATTATTGTGTTTTCTGCCCCTAGTTTTATTGGTGTTTAAGTGAGTTAAATCCTCTACCACTCTTTTTTGAAAAAGCTCAAGTTGTTTACCTCTGGATTGTAATGGATAAAAATTTGATTTACACTTAAAACCTATATGTTTATCTTTAAGTTGTTCACTTTCAGGGGAGTTGGAATCCTCGTTTAGAAGTTGTTCAAGGTCCCTGCGAGTGCAGAGATCTTGAAAGTTGAGGTCATTGATTTTCCAACTATCAGTAATCTGTTCCTGTTCTCTCTCTGTTGGTGTATCAATTTGTTGTTTATAAAAGTGCTTCTTGAGGGTTAAGGACCTAACAAATTTGTTGATATCCAAAATAGTTTGAAACAGAACAAAATCTTTGGAAGGGCAAAAATTTAACCCATAACTTAAAACTTTACATTCGGTCTCATTCAAACTATAAGAGGATATATTAATCACTGTATTTAAACATATTTCCGATTGTTTTTGCCTTCTCTCCGTGGGTACCTTACTTGTTTCTTTTCTGTACCTTTCTGTTCCTTTAAAATTGTCTGCTGTCCCCCTCCTTTTGAAGCATCCTGTCCTTCCTGAAAAACCTCCATGTTATCTTTTGTTTTTGGTTTAGCTCCTAATCCTGAACCACCAGGTTGTACATCTATTGTCTGGGTATTTAAATTTTCATGAGTACCTACACTCTGGTTAGCTGTGGACTCAGTGGATCTGATTTCCCAATCAGAAGCTGAACTTCCTTCTGAGGCAGAGAAATCTGTCCCTGATGCAGAGCTTTCCTCATCTGTAAATTCCTGTCTATCTGCAGCAAAGCTTACTTTTTTTCTATTGCGTCTATTTTTCTTATATAAAGATTTACCTGAGGAATTGGTATCATTTATTACTTGACTGGTACCTTTTTCCTGTATTTGATTGGAACTTTTAGGGTTAAACTGTACTGCCTTTCTAAATTTCCTACGCCAGACATATACTGTCTTGTTTGCATAGTCTTTACTATCTCTTTGATATTTAGAAAATTTAGTATTCATAATGTTTTGTTTAGTAGCTTCAATAGTCTCATGGAGCATGGTATCAAACTTTTCATATTTTATGTCTTCTTTATATTTACACATTTCTGCTTGTAATGCACAAATATCATCTTTATATTTTTGAATTAACTGTGTCTTATGTTTAATTAGTAGTCCCATGAGTCTAATAGAGCACTCCGTCAAGATGTCATTCCATTCAGAGATAAAGTCCTTATCGTCAGTATCAAAAGGTAGGAAATTTCTGTAATCTTAGTCCCCGTGGTATCATGCCTTTATTAATGTATCTGGTAAAAGTCCAATTATCCATGCGAAGTCTAAGTTCTTTTAATTTATAGTCCTCCAGCATTGCAAACAAATCACCAAGTTTTGCATTTTTGATACATACTTTAGACAAATCTTCCAGTTCACAATAATCCAAGTCCCAATCATCATCCGTACATAGCGAGTAGAACTGCTTATCCGTTATTAACTCCATTCCAGAGTAGTTAAAAAAAAATATATATATATATTTGCCTGCTATAAATTTTTAGATATATATTGATTGAAAAAAAGCCTTTAACACTGTGTAGTTATTAATGGTAGGGCTTAAGTGAATAAATAATTATATTCCAAAGAGCCAGTAATATGTTCCATTCACAAACAGAGTGGGTGAGGAATAATAAATATAAGAAATGAACAGTATCACACTGTGTATACGGAACATAAATATAAGAGCCTCATAAAGTCAATGACCAGTGTGGATAATAAGGAAAGTAAGCTGTCACTCAAAATACTTGACACGGCGGTCACAAATAATCATATGTGAGATAGATTAAACTGTCACGTTTCGGGCTTCACCCGTACTTACGCGAGGTAGTGTTGGCCCTTCTCCTGGTACTCCTGTCGGTGCAGGCTTGAGGTTCCTGTGTCCTCCCAGGGGGGCAAAGAAACCTGAATCCAGATAGAGGGACAGCAACGCAATTAAGCGCGACCGTCAAACTCACCTCTTCTTCGGTTCAACTACAGCGCGGGTACGGGACTTCTACCGGACGTGACCAGACGTGACGTCAGCTTCTCCGGTATTTCCTTTAAATAATCCTCCACAGCAAGCGGCTCCAAGGCACAGTATAGGGCTCTATCTTAACTCTGGGACCAGTAGCATCAGGCTCCTCACAGCCCTTGGTAATGAAATAGAAAAAATGTGGTAGCAGGAGTCCCAAAGGATAGATAAAAAAACAGGCTTTATTGAATCAAATTTAAAAAAACAGCGAAAAAGTGTCTAAAAGACTTAAGAAAAGAATGTGTAGATCAGTCTTACGCGTTTCGGCTAGCTGGTGCCATAATCATAGACTGTAGCAGACAAACATTCTAAGGTCTTTATATACATGTGTAATCAATTACTTAATTAATCAAACTAATTCAGCTGTATTCTAGCAAGCAAAGAACAACAATGTATTAGGTATAACGGAGAGCATTGGTATTAGCTGCTACATGTAACCGTCATTAGTTATCTGTTACAAGAGCATGTTGTGCAGACAGAAAAAACATTAAAGAACATGTAAAATTTTGTACAATGGTAGTTTTGATATACATACATATAAAGCTCTCATTTTAGAGAATAATATATGAAATTTACAATGATCCATTATGTATAAAATTTATCAACCAATATACACATTTAAGGATATATTTTAGTCTTATAGACCAGGTTCGAACCAGCAACCTGTGTGTTCAGAGGCAGTGAACCTAACCACTGGGCTATGACAGCCCAACTATATAACGTGATCTGAAAACAGGGGCTTAAAGGAGACTAAAGACAGTTAAAGTATTTGTAATGTCTCTTAAAAATACATAACACTTTGTTGGATTTAGTTTAAGAGATACTGTCATATAAAACGAAATATTGTCCTTTAAAATCAATTACAGAGAAACAACAATAAAGATGAAACCAGGGGAAATTATACACAAACAGTTCATGGGTGATTATATAAACTATAAATAAACAGTATAAGATGGTTTACGAAGGGAATATATAGCCATAATGAACAAATAATTTTCTCATAAATTAAACTTCATGTATATAGATAAACACATTTATACATATATCTTGTATTTAACTCCAAAAATTAATAAGGTCAAACTCCGAATTAAATCCATATGGGATCTGGGTCTTGAGCTTGAACATCCAGTAGACTTCTTGTCTTCCCAAAATTTGGGACCTATCACCTCCTCTCACTGGGGTCTTAATAGCCTCAATTATAATCCAACTGAAAGATCTTACTGATTGATCATGTACTTCTATAAAGTGTCTACTCAATTCATAACTAATGACGGTTACATGTAGCAGCTAATACCAATGCTCTCCGTTATACCTAATACATTGTTGTTCTTTGCTTGCTAGAATACAGCTGAATTAGTTTGATTAATTAAGTAATTGATTACACATGTATATAAAGACCTTAGAATGTTTGTCTGCTACAGTCTATGATTACGGCACCAGCTAGCCGAAACGCGTAAGACTGATCTACACATTCTTTTCTTAAGTCTTTTAGACACTTTTTCGCTGTTTTTTTAAATTTGATTCAATAAAGCCTGTTTTTTTATCTATCCTTTGGGACTCCTGCTACCACATTTTTTCTATTTCATTACCAAGGGCTGTGAGGAGCCCGATGCTACTGGTCCCAGAGTTAAGGTAGAGCCCTATACTGTGCCTTGGAGCCGCTTGCTGTGGAGGATTATTTAAAGGAAATACCGGAGAAGCTGACGTCAGGTCTGGTCACGTCCGGTAGAAGTCCCGTACCCGCGCTGTAGTTGAACCGAAGAAGAGGTGAGTTTGACGGTCGCGCTTAATTGCGTGGCTGTCCCTCTATCTGGATTCAGGTTTCTTTGTCCACCTGGGAGGACACAGGAACCTCAAGCCTGCACCGACAGGAGTACCAGGAGAAGGGCCAACACTACCTCGCGTAAGTACGGGTGAAGCCCGAGACGTGACAGTTTAATCTATCTCACATATGATTATTTGTGACCACCGTGTCAAGTATTTTGAGTGACAGCTTACTTTCCTTATTGTCCACACTGGTCATTGACTTTATGAGGCTCTTATATTTATGTTCCGTATACACAGTGTGATACTGTTCATTTCTTATACCATTGAAGATCACCCTACCTTGAGCCGTGTTCACCCAGCCGGGCACCGATGGGCCAGAATAGGACATCCGGAGCAGCAGAAGTCTTCATCCAATCGGAGCAGAAGAGGCCCTCCATCCAGCAGAAGTTTTCACCCAAGCGGCATCTTCTATCTTCATCAATCCGGCGCGGAGCGGGTCCATCTTCAAGACATCCGACGCGGAGCATCCTCTTCTTCCTGACGACTAACGACGAATGAAGGTTCCTTTAAATAACATAATCTAAGATGGCGTCCATCAAATTTCAATTGGCTGATAGGATTCTATCAGCCAATCGGAATTAAGGTAGGAAAAATCCGATTGGCTGATTGGATCAGCCAATAGAATGCAAGGTCAATTTTATTGGCTGATCCAATTAGCCAATCGGATTGAACTTCAATCCGATTGGCTGATTACATCAGCCAATTGGATTTTTCCTACCTTATCCGATTGGCTTATTTATCCTATCAGCCAATCGGAATTCTAGGGACGCCATCTTGGATGACGTCATTTAAAGGAACCTTCATTCGTCGTTAGTCGTCGGGAAGAAGAGGATGCTCCGCGACGGATGTCTTGAAGATGGACCCGCTCCGCGCCGGATGGATGAAGATAGATGCCGCTTGGATGAAAAGTTCTGCTGGATGGAGGACCTCTTCTGCCTCGATCAGATGAAGACTTCTGCCGATCCGGATGTCCTATTCTGGCCCATCGGTGCCTGGCTGGGTGAACACGGCTCAAGGTAGGGTGATCTTCATTGGGGTAGTGTTAAGTTTTTTTTTAAGGGGGGATCAGGTGGGTTTTAGAGTAGGGGTGTGTGGGTGGTAGGTTGTAATGTTGGGGGGTCTTGTATTTTATTTTACAGGTAAAAGAGCTGATTATTTTGGGGCAATGACCCGCAAAAAGCCCTTTTAAGGGCTGGTAAAAGAGCTGATTACTTTTGTAATTTAGTATAGGGTAGGGAATTTTATTATTTTGGGGGGCTTTTTTGTTTTATTAGGGGGCTTAGGTTAGGTGTAATTAGATTAAAATTCTTGTAATATTTTTTTTCTTTTTTGTAATTTAGTGTTTGTTTTTTTTGTAATATAGTTTAGTTTATTTCATTGTATTTTATGTTAGATAATTGAAGGTAATTTATTTAATTAATTTATTGATAGTGTAGTGTTAGGTGTATTTGTAACTTAGGTTAGGATTTATTTTACAGGTAATTTTGTAATTATTTTAGCTAGGTAGCTATTAAATAGTTATTAACTATTTAATAGCTATTGTACCTAGTTAAAAATAAATACAAAGTTGCCTGTAAAATAAATATAAATCCTAAAATAGCTGCAATGTAACTAATAGTTATATTGTAGCTATATTAGGGTTTATTTTATAGGTAAGTATTTTTAAATAGGAATAATTTATTTAACTATAGTAAATCTAATTTATTTAACTATAGTAAATTTATTTCGATTTATTTAAATTATATTTAATTTAGGGGGGTGTTAGGGTTAGACTTAGGTTTAGGGGTTAATAAATTTATTAGAGTAGCGGCGACGTTGGGGGCGGCAGATTAGGGGTTAATAATTGTAGGTAGGTTGCGGCGACGTTGGGGGGCGGATTAGGGTTTAATAAAATGTATTATAGTGTTTGCGATGCGGGATTGCGGCGGTTTAGGGGTTAATACATTTATTATAGTGGTGGCGATGTCCGGTCGGCAGATTAGGGGTTAATAAGTGTAGGTTGGTGGCGGCGACGTTGAGGTGGTGGGCAGATTTGGGGTTAATAAATATAATGTAGGTGACTGGGATGTTAGGGGCAGCAGATTAGGGGTTCATAGCTATAATGTAATTGGCGGCGGTGTCCGGTCGGCAGATTAGGGGTTAAATAATTTTATTATAGTGTTTGCAATATGGGGGGGCCTCGGTTTAGGGGTTCATAGGTAGTTTATGGGTGTTAGTGTACTTTGTAGCACTTTAGTTAAGAGCTTTATGTTCCGGAGTTAGCCCATAAAACTCTTAACTACTGACTTTTAAATGCGGTAGGCGACTTGGAGGTAGAGGCTGTACCGCTCACTTCTTCCAAGACTCGTAATACCGGCGTTAGCCAAATCCCATTAAAAAGCTAGGATACGCAATTGACGTAAGGGGATTTGCGGTAGCCAAAAGTCGCGGAAGAAAAGTGAGCGGTACACCTGTAACTGCCATACTCTTAATACCAGCGGGCTTTAAAAAGCAGCGTTAGGACCCCTTAACGCTGCTTTTTAAGGCTAACGCAGAACTCAAAATCTAGGCAAAAATGTAATTTGCTAAATCCTACAATGGGCACTCCACAGTGTGGTATATTACGAATTATTTTAAAAATGTAAAAAACTGAAGGCTGAAATGTGCATCAGAAATTTGTCCGTCAAAATTGAACAATGAAATCCAGCACATATTGATATATTTTTAAAAAGTATATAACAAATATAAAATTCATAAGTCCAATGCAACCTTTTAGAATATCATTGTGTCTAAACCTAGGACATTTTCCATTAACATTATACAGCATCTATAAAGAAGTCATGCATTGAAGGAGAGTTATGCATTTCTAATTGTCAAAGAAATATTTATGCTATATATTCAAGTTTGCAAAAATCCTTATGAGAAAAGTTATCACAAGGACTGTGACAAAATGTTACAAGCTGGCAGCCCACCAAGCATATGCATACAAGCTGCATGTATCTGTCATTTATGTTTGCACAGAAAGAATTAGTGTCAGATGCAGGTGCATGCTGTTTGCTTGGTACTAAACACAAAAGTAATCCCAAACCAAATGTAAAATTTCTTCAAAGCATTTTTTTCAAATGCCAACAAATTGCAAGCAAATCTGTGTGAATTTGAAATTCACTGTTGCACATTTAGAAATAAACAGAAAAGCATAATGTATGCTTACACAATGAAGGCCCCACAATTTTCTGATTGTATCTTTAGCTACCACCTTTCAAAGAAACTGTTCTGAGAACAGCTATATCCTGATTGGAAAAGAAAAAAATCAGAAAGCTCAGAAACACAGCTGCTAACAGAAAAAAGTACCAAATGAAGAAGTACATCAACAGTCACTAAGGCATCCACCATAAAAGGTTGAGAGTCCCAGGGCCTGGCACAATACAAGTAAACCTTGTGGTTCAGATGATAGGCCATAGATTTTCTGCCTAACACTAGGAAAGAAACATGAGTAGTTAGAATGAAACAACATTTTGGCACAATTATGAACCTTCTATGACGGTGGGGCAGAAAGAGTAAGTAATTTGTGTGTTTTACTGCCTTCCAAAGGATGGAACCAGCATCAGAATATCATACAGATAAGGAATTGTTGAAATACCCTAAATTTGGGCCACCATCAACAAGGCTCAACCACTTGGCGAACACCCTGGGGATTGCGATTAGGCCAAAAGGAAGAGCCATAAGCTGGTAATGCCTTTCTAAAATGGTAAACATGAGAAATTGCACATTGGTTGACATAGACTGAGCTCACTCAAGAAAGGACAGTAAAAATGGTTTTCATTTTTGAGGCTAGAACGTTTACAAACTTTTTCAGAGACTTTAGATTCAGAATGGGCTAAAATGTTCCTTCCTTTATGGGAACCAAGAACAGGTTTGAGTAGAGCCATGGCTCCGTTCACCCAAAAGAATGCAGGAGTGCAAGGTTTATATCTTGATTGATTCTCCAGACAATGGAGACCGAATAAATCTTTCTCTGGATGGCATATGAAGAAAAACTACTTTTGTATCTAGCTCTAAGGCCCACATATCCACACCTTTAGAAAAAGTGGCAATCTGCCCTACGCAGGAATTATGTAGAGGTACACCCTCATGCTGAATGGGAAGTCAGAGTGGACATCTTGACCTGATTGATCTTAGATCAGCATAAGCTAACTCCACAAACTCTTGCAGTATCCTGCTTTCTTAGTGGAAGAAGAGGCCTATAGAGGTCTGGAGTGCCGAAAGGAACAAAACATCAAGCAATTCAGCCTTTGCCCTTGGAATTCTTATCCTATAGCAAAAAGGTACCCTTGCCATCAGTAACCATGCATATGATCACATCTAGGCCAAGCCCAAAAAGAATCTTATCTTGATAGGGCATTGACAGGAGTTTTGTTTTAGAGACAATGTCAACACACAAAGTATTTAGCCTGAGGCATGTCTAGCTAAAACAGTTATTGTAGCTTTTTTTGTCAATAATGCAAATAATTTCAACTGCCGCTGTTAGCAATCTTATTCAGTTTAACTCAATCATAGATTTCCACCAAAACTTCTCCAAGAGAAACATCAGAAAGGTTATCACACTAAACAGACCTGTACAGCTACCAAGGTCACAGCAAACAGCATTGATGTGGGGGTAAGATAGTGTCTTGAGTTTGGTCAGTGCTTTAAGTATCCTCATATAGGCGTGATAAGGCATCTGCCTTTAGATTCTTGGATCCAGGGCGGTAGGCGATTTGTAGATTGAATTTACAAAGAACAAAACCCAGCGAGCTTGAAGAAGGCGTAATCTTTTAGCAGCACAAAGATTCTCGAGATTACAGTGGTTTGTATACACTGTAACAGATATGTGAGATCCCTCTAATAGATGAAGCTATTCTTCTAAAGTCCCTTTAATTGCAAGAAGTTCCCTCTCACCTACATCATAATTCCTCTCTGCAGGGAGGAATATTCGAGAGTAGAATGCTACCGGATGTAGCCGCTCATCCTTTTCCCCTCTTTGAGAAAGGATACCCCCAACAGCGATGTCAGAGGCATCTAATTCAAGATAGAAAGCTTTGGTAGTGTCTGGTTGTACCAGAACAGGTGCTTGGGTGAATAATTTCTTTCGTTTTTTAAAGGCCTCTTGGGCTTGAGTTGTCCATAGAAATGTATCATGTTTCTTAGTCAAGGTGGTTATAGGAGAGCATATTTGGGAGAAACCTCTGATAAAGCGTCTGTAAAAGTTTGTGAACCCTAGAAAACGTATAGATTTCTTATCTTTAGGTACGGCCATTCCAAAATAGTTGTGATTTTGCGGGGATCCATTTGGATCTGTCCAGGAGTGATGATGTAGCCCAGGAATTCTACAGACTCCGTATCAAATATGCATTTTTACAGTTTAGCGTATAATCCATGTTCACAGAGACAAAGCAGTACTGTCTTCATGTGTTCAAGGGGTTCAGCAGGAGAAGAGGAAAAAATTAGGATGTCATCTAAATAAATAATTACAAAGGAATCCAAAATGTCCCGAAAAACATCATTCAGTAAGTGTTGGAACGTGGCAGGGGCGTTACAGAGCCCAAAGGGCATAACAAGGTACTCAAAGTGTCCATAACGGTTTCTAAAGGTGGTCTTTTATTCGTCCCCCTCTTGTACACGGACTAGATTATATACACCCCGCTGATCTATTTTCGTAAAGATGTTTGCTTTTCTTATTCTATCTAGGAGTTCTGGTATCAACGGTAGGGGGTATAGTTTTTTACAGTGATACTATTTATAGCACAGTAATCAATACAGGGACAAAGACCTCCATCTTTCTTGACAACGAAAAAGTTACCTTCCCCTGCTGAAGACGTTGAAGGCTGGATGAAGCCTTTAGTTAAGCTTTCAGAGAGTTATTCCTTTAGATGTTTAAGTTCAGCCTCAGATAAAGTTAATATGCGCGCATAAGGTATAAAAGCGCCCGGAAGTAAGTCAATTGGACAATCATACGGGTGTCTAGGAGGTAAATGATCAGCCCTTTTCTTGTTAAAGACGTCTTGGAACTCTTTATATTTATCAGGTAGGCTGACTGGGGGCTCAGACACCATAGTGGATATCTGTAATAGGGTCTTGTTCAGACAAGTGGTAGTACAAAAGGTAGAGGAGAAGGTAAGGGTACTTTTAACCCAATTGATAACTGGATTATGGATTTGAAGCCAGGGGAGGCATAGGATGAGAGGGAACATTGGTGAGGGAACGATGTCTAGATTAATAGTTTCTTTACGGTGTCAAAGGAGGTGACAAATAGGACAGGTTTCATATAATACGGGACCTGTTTTGATTGGAGTACCGTCCACAACATATAATGAAAATGGGTGTGGCTGTAATTGCATAGGAAGCTGATAGGTCTGTACCAAGGTCTGGTCTATAAAACAACCACTGGCTCCATAGTCTATGATGGTGGTGACTGAATGATTCTCACTTCCCCACAAGATAGAAAGATAAGAAGAGGTGAATAGAGCAGTAGAAGTCCAGGAAGAAGGAGCAATGATTCCCTTACCATATGTGGAGGTTGGTCGAACAGGACATGTCCTTAATATATATATGATCAGCTTTACCACAGTAGAGGCAGAGACCTTGTGAATGACATATCTTTTATTTTTCCTCAGTCAAGGGACGACAAACCAGACTTATTTGAATAGGTTCCTCCATAGAGGAGGTAGAGGAGGATGCAGAAGCCAAAGGACTGGATGGATCCAAAGATCTTAGAGGAAATGGATGTTGCTTCTCATTTCTACGTTCATGGAAGCGTCAGTCTAGCTGTGTGACAAACAAGATCAATTCTGCCAAGGACGTAGGTATTCCAACTATGGCCAGTTCATTTTTTAGGGTCTCAGATAGGCCCAACCGATATTGTTCTATTAGACCCCTCTCTTTGTAGCCTGTGTCGGGAGCCAGCTCCCGCAAGTCTGTGGTATAGTCTTCCACGTGTCTTCATCACTGCCAAAGGGAACGGATCATCATATAAGGTACGCATGGCTGTAGCAAAAGACTCAGCAGAATCCAGGAATGGGCTGCTAGTGTGTAGAAGCTGGTGAGCCCAGGTTTGAGGTTGACCAGATAACAAGGCAATGGTGGTGCGTACTTTTACATAATCATTAGGATAAGTTTGAGGTTTAAGAGCAAAGAGCAGCTCACAGGCTGTGATGAAAGAGCGCAGTTCCATTTTTTTTCCAGTGAACTTGTCAGGCATAGGAATAGATAGTTACCGGTATGTTGGAGGCAAGTGGCTAGGAGCCGGAGGTGATGCTGAAAGAGGAATAGACTGTGCTCTTCTCTGCTCATGCTGTAAAAGTGCAGTGAGTCCAGAACTGCTTGGGCCATAGTTGCCATTTGTTGAGTTGATGCAGCAATAGCTTCAGCTGTTCCTGTGGGTTCCATAGATGGCTTGGTTATTAAGCGACAACCCCCAAAGGGTCTTGATTTTTATGATAAACAATAAAATAAACGATAAAGGAAATTTGTGTCAAACTTCTAAACACTGTACCTGTATTACAGTAAAATGCCAATATAAATAAATAGATATTTGAGAAGCGCTCAAAAACAGGCTTAAGACACAATCGATTTTAACATTAAGTACTAAAAATAACTCTAACCAATATATGGAGTAGCAGTGGATATATAAAAATATCTCTAAAATTCTAATAAAATAACTCAAACCTATATATGGAGTTACAATGAATGTGAAACTCTCGCAAAAAAAAAAAAAAAAAGGTTAAGGACACAATTTATTATATCAATTAATATTATCCAATAAAATTATTCAAAATCAAATAAATATTATTAAACCCACTTATTACACTTGTTAAAATACTAACTAAAAAAATACTAACTAAGATACAAACTAATGAATTAATTTTATATAAACTTATATTTAGAGTGCACACTCTATATAGATCGTCATGAAATGCTCAGATAAATATACAATAATCTTATGAATGATGTTCGTCTTGGTTTGTTTTAATCCCTCTGTGAACACATGTTCTCTACTGGCCAGTAGGATGCGTAGATTCTCGTTACTAATATATTCAAAAAAATGTAATGGTTTTCTGCCACTTAAATTGTATCCCAAGTAATGCAAACTGTGTGTGTCAAATATCAGGCACTTTGTATATTGTTACAGTTCCAACCGGATAGACACCACACTAATATTACTCTCAGTTAGTGCTGTTAGACCTCAGCGATACAGACATATGATTATTTTGTGATGCCTTTTTCTTATCCTCACTCCGTTTACTCTCGCCCCTGTTTGGCCCAAACCTTTTTTTTTTTTAATCTCTATTACCTCGCCTTCCGATGACACAATATTTATCTTTCTACCGTGTCTCCAGGCTATCAGATCCTCCTTGGAGCCTTTGGTTTCACACGGAGTCGGTAGTGATTACTTCAGGCACATACATTTTCCTTGCGCCTTCCGCACTTATCTGTTATCGCTAGGATATTTGCAGCTGCTTGCATTTTGCAGCACTTTTCTTTTTGTTTGCAATCTTCGTTCAATAGTTTCCCATTGTACAACACATCAACGCGTTTCAGCTCCTTCTGAGCCTTTCTCAAGATGTGTACTATGAGTCAGGTGTTCCCTTTTAAAGACCAGTCAATTGATCCAAGTGATTTTTCTTTTTGTCTTAAAGGGACATGTTTTGAACAGTCATTATTAAAGGGATATCCTTGTATTTAATCAAATTTGTGTTATTACATTCTGTATTACTTAAAACTGAGCTTATCTACAATTTGATCATAAATACATCCCTTTTAGAGACCAGTCCATTGATCCAAGTGATTTTTCTTTTTGTCTTAAAGGGACATGTTTTAAACAAACAGTCATTATTAAAGGGATATCCTTGTATTTAATCAAATTTGTGTTATTACATTCTATATTACTTAAAACCGAGCTTATCTACAATTTGATCAAAAATACATTTGCATCAAAATTTTAATTCAATAAAATATAAAATTTGAAAAAATATAAAATTTAAAAAACATAATTATTACACAAAATGTCATTTCAAAACCCAATATTCTTTAAATATAAAAATATATTTTAAGAGACATATAAGAACATGGAAACAAACAGGACAAAGAGGAAAGGGCGGACCAAGAAATTGGCGCCAAAACAGACCCAATTGCCTTAGGCTGTTATCCTTTATAAGCTCCCAGATAACTAGTTACAGTATAGTCTTGAAAAAGGTCTGTGAAGGGCCGAAACACGTCGACATACTGGTGAGCTTATATCCATTAATTTATTGCTTACTATGAATGTTATTGCATTCTTGTTCTTTTTTGTTTAAATTGCAGGTTCAAACACTTATTTTTTATATATATTATTATATACACATTTTTTTGGAACTCTCTCAATTTAAGACTTATCATTAGCACTATTTTTTGCTGGATCCACACATCCACTTACTATCACTTTACTTTCTAATTTTTAAAGAATATGTTAAGGAATTTTCACAAGTCATTCACCCCACTATTTTTGTACTTCATTGCACGGATTGGATTACTTTGAAGTGTGAAGTCTGAAGTTTGTAGTTACACATTTGACGAATTTTGGATTTTTGTTTTTTCTGTCATTACTTATTTACTACATATTGAAGGTACATGCTGAAATTGGATTTATTTACTTTTTGGACACTTTGATCTATTTGGACAATTTTTGATCTCATTGTTTATATATTTCCATATCTATTTTTATTTTTGTTTATGAAACTATTTTTTCTACATATGTTTTAGTTTGGCTCTTTGCCACTCTTATTATTGTAATAATTTATTGTTTCAGCACCATATGATTATCCTATGTTAATGGGTTAGTCCTCCATATATGCATTTGACACACTCTCTGCTCGTTACAACATTGTTTTTATTTATTATATATTATAGATTTAGTGTTTATATAATTTTCATGGATCCATGTAGGTTTTAAGTTTTTAACCTATTTTATTGTATTTCTGATATATATTGTGTATTAATATGATATATTAAACTATACTTTTAAATATTATTTTAGTTAACAGTGGTCCCAGCCTATTCAGCTTATAGCGCTCACTCTCATTCTTCGTATACTGCAGCTGTTTGAGATTGCAGGCAGAACTGATGACTTGGTGGTGGGCTACTTAAGGGTGGTAAGGTGTATTTACGTGTTATGTATCTGAGGATGGGGGCAACCCCAAAAATGTTAATACATTAAAGTATTCTTTATGCTGAAAAAGACCGGAGTGTGCTTTCCATGGTGGAGGATTATTGATTATTTGAAATTCACCCCGGGTGGTAAAGATTTTACTGGAGTGTGCTAGGCTCGCTTATATATATAAACAATCGCCAATTGGATCCAGCACTCTCTTATTTATCAGAACCTCCAGGGTGCACTTAAAACCAAGTATCCACAAATCTTTCAAGAAAAAGGCACTCTCCGTTATAATAAGTAAACACTTTTACTAATGTAATATATAAATAGTATATACATGCACACACACGATAGATATGCACAACTACAATATACAGATAAAGCATTAAACTATGTAAATTTGAATTTAAGAAAGTGATATTCAAGTGCTGAAACTCAATTGTACATTGTAGCCTTACATATATTTAAAAAAGATGTGTCCATAAACAAAATACCAAACTATGCAACAATGTGGTACACCTCCTCTAAATGTCATCACTGTGCATCAGACATGTTTATTACATGTAAATATCATCCTCCTTATCCTATAAATATACAAAGTCTCACAACTATCAATATATGTATGACAAGTCAACTAGCTGTGTAATTGATATCTGTTAACACATATTACTCAGGAATGGATTCCAGAATGACTCACAATTTTTTTTTAAAAAAAAACAGCATTGTTTTAATGCTTAAAGCACTGGAATGCAGTCTACTACTTGAGGGTTATATGTCCATAGAATCAAAACACCTAACAACATCAATGAATTAAAACAATTGAGTATCAGATATACTAAAAGTAATCTACCTCTTCATGTGTAAGGAATCCACTTTGCATTTTCCATTTGTTCCATGTTTTCACAAGTCATCTGACTTAGCCTATTAGGTGTAGATTCCCCAAATTGCCTTTCTGATCTTCTTTCTCTCAACCTGCGGTCTATTTGCATGGAGAGTCGGATTAGGGCTTCCAGGGAATCTGGAAGTTCAGACCTAAATAGGCTAAGTCAGGTGACTTGTGAAAACATGGAACAAATGGAAAATGCGAAGTGGATTCCTTACATCATGTCTCCCGTGGTATGGTAGGGAGGTATTAACTGTATCAATTTTGTCCAAAAGAGTGTTATCATAATATATCTATACTATAGAGGTTCCTCTATAAACAGTAAACATTTTCATTAGTAGCAAAACCTGAACTTCAGCATAGTGTTAAGCTCCTTTGGGATAACTTTGTAAAAATAAATACAATTATTCTTGGCCTCCAACCTTTACAGCACCATTTCTTAGTCTCCACCACACCCAAGCACAGTGCCATGATCAATAAGTATAGTCCTTAAGGTGGAAATTTGGTGGCCTGCTTGAAAAAATGCCTCACCACAGAGTGTTACAAAAAGCCATTTTTAAAAGCCTGGTGGATGGCTGACTTATTGTTAGCCAACCTCTCCCTAAACATCATCACTGTCAGTTTAACATTATTTTTTAATTAAAACCCAGTTATTCATTTATATACTATATATAAATAGTTGCTCTAGAACTGTTTATGTCTATAGTGGTGGTGAAAAAGGTAGGTAGGTGTGTCTGTAGCCCCTTTCCCAATAAACTTAACCCATAGCCTACATTGCGGTGTAGCCTATCAGTAAGTCGGTGGATGTTAACTCTACATGCTGTTTGCCATTATAAACTGGCTCTATTCCTGGCAAGTGTAGAGGATGAAGTGGTTTATTTCTAATGTGTTTTTGATGACCACAAACACCTACAAGTCTATGGCAGTATGCTTCTTGAGAATCATACCCTGGAGAGGGTCCAAAGTCTTAGTTTAGGATTGTTGGTTTTATCGTCAACTAATGCAGAGGCTGAAAGTTATGGTAAGTAATGGCCCTTGGTAGTAAAGCTTTGGATTCATCAGGGCTTGCGTTTTTAAACCCCTTCATGCAGTCCTAACAGCATTGGGCTTGAACGCCGTTAGGACATCATTTAACGTCCTTCCATACATGGAGTCCTACAGCTTCCCTCTTTGACAAATGCAAAGATCGGCCTGGGAGGCATGCCTAGCAGCTTAGGCAGTCCCCCATGATCCAATCCCGGCCATGAAATTGTGCAATCTGTATACTACCGTACTGTCACAAAGGTTTTAATGTCTAGTGTGCTTTAGTACTACACAACCTATATAAATACAATACTGGAATTCTTTACTCCTACATTTTTCAGCTTCATAGTGGCATGCTTAAAGGGACATAATACTCATATGCTAAATCACTTGAAAATGATGCAGTATAACTGTAAAAAGCTGACAGGAAAATATCACCTGAGCATCTCTATGTAAAAAAGGAAGATATTTTACCTCACAATTTCCTCAGCTCAGCAGAGTAAGTTATGTGTAAAAAAATATACTTCAGCTGTTGCCCAGCTGTAGGTAAAAAAAAAATGAAGAAATGAACAGCAGCCAATCAGCATCAGCAGGTCATGAACTCTTTTACTGTGATCTCATGAGATTTGACTTAACTCTTGTGAGATTTTATAGTAAACTTCCTTAAACTGAATAGGGAAATAAGATGAGTGTGCACGTAAGCTCACTCCCTTAGCTGTCCCGGGAAAGACATACTGATTTACTGCTTAGAAGTCCTTCACAATGGGATGTGGCTACTGAGGAATTTTTGAGGTAAAATATCTTTCCTTTCTACAAAGAGATGTTCAGAAGATATTTTCTAGTCAGCTTTCAAGTGTTTCAACATTTGGGTAACATGGCCCTTTAAGGTATTTATGTGTATTGTATTTATGTACATTCTTTGTTTTTTAATTAAAAATATTTTAGATTCTTGATGTGAAGTGGCCCTGCCCCTATTACATACAGATGTCTTTTTTTTTTTTTTTACCTGGTTGCCATAGCGTGTTATGGCCAATCAATTTCAGACCCTATGTGCTACTGTTTATACTATGAATGAACAAAACTATTTGCCAAAGCGAGTATAATGTAAGATCCAAAAATTGTCTCTGTGTTAGGGGCGGCTATATGTACTGGTCACAGGGGTACTTTGAAATACAATTATTACTTTTAAACTAATCTATCTACCTTTAGAAAACAGCTCAACAATGTACTGTGCACAGAAATGGTTAAAAACTGGTTTAATTTACTAAATATACTTTCACCATTTTACACTAAAAGTTTGACTTGCTGCTTTGTTTTAGGGAAACGAAATGAAAATTAAAAATGAGCTGAAGCACACGACGTCAGTTGCTTTCCATAAGTATATAAATGCATAGATACATTACTATGAACTCAAATATCCATGTACTGTAAATATATTTGTCCTACACTATTCCAGAAATAAAATATTTTGTTATCAGTTAAATTTTCTGAACAATCATTTTGTTTCATTATAACTAGATGGAAACAGGGAATTCATCTCTAAAAGACTCAATGTTAGAGTCCATCAGCTGACAAAACCCATCAGCACGGTCATCCATATTACTCAGGGGTCCTGATGTAGCATGCCATCCCCAGCTTTACTCACCTTATTTAAGTCTGACACTCTTATCATGGTTTCTGCCTCATCCTTCACTTCTACTTTGTCATCACTACTACAATTAATCATGTGTAATCTTTCGGACGCCAGAATCTATTTAGCCTTCTGAGAATTACCCTCACTTCCAGAAAAGCAATCCCAAACGAACAGTGATTCACAGCAGCTTGTATATGTAGTACTCAACAAAAACAAGCCAGTTATATTGAAACCTATTGGCTAGGTTATAAAATGCATGAGTATATTCGTGCGTGCGCGTTATACACCCAGAACGTTTAAAAATGTTACTATTTTTAAACAGATTTTGTCATTTAAAAAAAGGTTATGCATCAGTAAGCTTTAAGGTGAAATATGCAAGTTAAAGCATTAGAAAAATTGAAAAAATCCTGTTTAAATACTTGTTCAATTCATTAGTTGTTTAATATACAAGGGTTCTTCAGTTAACCATCAACACACAATCAGAAAATAGTGCAATTTAATGCCAAAAGCAGAAAAATCATGAATTAAACAAAGCCAATAAAGGAGGAATAAAACTGTTGTTTTCTTGTTATCTCAAACACGCATCTATCTATCTGCAAATATATTGAGCTTGAGAAAATCGTTTCAGAAATATACAGTGAACAGAAAATGATCAAACTGAGCTATAATTTATGAAAAATAATTTTACCATTTAGCACAAGGAGTTTAACTTGCTGCTTTATTTTAGAAAAATAAACTCATTTAATAATGTTGTGAAAATGTCATTAAAAATGCACCGCAGCACACAAAGTCAATTATATTCCAAAATAAAATAAAATGAAATAAAAATGAAATCAAACATCCATGTACTGGAAAAATGTATTAGTTCTACAGTATCCAAAAACATATTAAATATTCTCAATAATTATAATGGTACATGCAAAGTAATGTAGAAACTTTGAAGTCAAAGGGAAGTTTTTGATTTGTTTAAAGTTTTGAATCATAAATTTAATATGGAAATAGGTTCAGGCACCCAACATTTACAAAATGAATTATTTAAAAGGGACATTATACAATAGATTTTTCTTTGCATAAATGTTTTGTAAATAACCCATTTATAAAGTGCATACAGCTTTTTTTTGTTTGTTTTTTAAATGTATAGTTTTGCTTGTTTTTAAATAACATTGTGCTGCTCCTAACCAAGCCCCAAAGTTTTAGAAATATACCAGCTTGCTCCTGTTTGTGTAAAGGGTCTTTTCATATGCAGAGGAAGGGGGGAGTGTCTGCTTTCACTGGGTGTTCCAGTCAACCTAATCAAAAGTGCTAAACTGGGAGCTTCTAAGTAAGTTTTTAAAAGGTTTTATACTGGATTTGTAGATCAGCATCTGTGCATATTATTCTTTATAGTAGTGACTATTACATGCAGTTATATGAAAACTGGTGTATACTGTCCCTTTAATAAATACATACATTAATTGTATGTAATCAAATTTACAGGAAAACACAAGGAAAGCAGAGTATAAATGAAGATCAAAAGAAATATTATTAAAAAAAAAACACACAAACAAACCCTACATAAAAACCCTACATAACATAACTACCACATATATACAATCAAAATTCAATATGTCCAGTCACCACTTTCACAAGAGCATTGGAAAACAAAGTGAAAAAAAAATGTAAAAAAATCCAGCGGTCGAGATAGTACTTTAAAAGGAGTTTATATAAAAAAGCCTTATAAATGAAAGACATAGCGGGGGAGGGGAGAGAGAAAAGGGGAGAAAGAGTGGCAGAGACACAATAACCCTTAAAACATAAAGTTAATGTACTCACAAATGCACTCTTAAAGGGACATTAAACACTTTGAGATAGTAATAGAAAATGATAAATTGTATGTATAAAAAAAAAAACCTCTGAAATAATTTATTTTTTCCCCTTGTCCTGGAATTCTATTCTGAACTTGTGAGCTTTTCAGTTTCTGTAAGAAATGGAAGTGCAGAACACTTTTATATGCCACACAGCCAATGGCTGCACACTCTAGCGACCTATTTATAACTGTCCCTAATTGGCCACAGCAGAGAAGGTAACCTAAGTTTTAACATAGTAGCTCCCATTGTTTTATAGACACTAAAACTTTACACTTAATTTGTCAATATATAAACAGCCAATTCAACTAAAAAATACATCTACATGTTATTCTCAGACTAATCTTTTCTTTGAATGCATCATTCTATCAATCATTTATTTAGAGTATAATGTCCCTTTCAATCCATTTTTTTCTATGCAGTCTTCATGCATAAGAAAAAGACAAAAGCAAATTAAAATGTGATGTGTTTAAAATTAAGCCCACAATACCAAGGTGCAAATACAAGGAAATGACCGCTCCTACTTCAGATTAAAAAAACAACTTTTTTCCATAAAAATTGTGCTCCAGAAGCAAATTCTGTAACCTAGTTTTTCTTCAATATGTTGCAAATCAATATTAACAAATATGCAGCATTTTGGAGAAAACATAGGTTACTGAATTCGGTTTTTAACCTACCACACCCATGTCTAATATACATTACAGAAATACAGAAAAAAAAACACTTTTAAAAGCTAATAGCTTAAAAAAATACTTTGTGTAAACGTAAAAGTATGTGCACCTGAAACACCAGAATAAAATACCACGATAGAAATGAGTCCCAAATACACATTTTCTTCCAAAGCATGAAAAAAAAAGTTAACATCAATGAAAAATCTTCCAATGAAAAATATATTGACAAGGCGAACACTAAATTCCAAATAAAGGAACCATTCTCTATATAATTTTTGAAATTCCAAAATCTTCATTATTCTAACAGATTTTTATCGTCACATATTTTCAAACACATGGTTACAGAATTCCTATGAATCAGTCAGTAAATGTTTAAAGAATAAGTGCAAACAAATATTGATAAATTACCAAGAGAATGCACCAGTGCAAAGTAGAATGCCAACTATGTCAAAAGGCTGATGATATAGAATCTTTGCCATACTGTGGGAACCTTCAGAATCCCAAAGCAATATGGTGCCATGTTGGTCTTCAAAATATGCAATTCAACCAAAATAATCCTGCAATAGGCATGGTCTCTACCTAAATATGTCTCTTATGAAGATGCTTGAATTTGTACAGTATTAGTAATCGTTAATTAAATAATTTAAAGAAATATATATTAAGCAAAGATTATTGAGAATGTAAACTCAGTTTTTCCCATACAGACGCCTTGTGTTTCTCTGTAGTCCATAAGAACCCTTAATTTATGGTTATTACACACACACTGCTACATCAATGACTGCTATTTGTGGATATTCTGGTGAACGACAAAGCATGTATATTTTGAAAAGGAATTTCATGAAAACAAGGAGCCAAAGATCAATGATAAAAGGAAACATTGTATAGCATTGTTTCTCAACCGCGGTCCTCAAGTACCCCCAACAGGCCAGATTTTCATTATAGCTGAATAAGTGCACTGGTGAAATAATCGGCTAATGGGTAAGAGCAGGTTAACAACTATGGTAAATGACCAGCTGATTATTTCACCTGTAAACTGGTTCAGCTACAATGAAAACCTGGCCTGTTGGGGGTACTTGAGGACCGCGGTTGTACAGGACTGATAGTTTGTGTGTGCTATTGGAGATATTCTTAATACCTTCTTTATAACATTAACTAGTAAGAAAAGGACATGAAAAGCTTCCTTTCACTGACAGCATTAAGACCACATAGAGATCTAATTAACAGTTTAAGTCAGATATTAATGAAGGAGAAGAATGTGCTAATTCTTCTGGCTGGAGGATTCAGAACCAGGTCAGCAGGAAATGTTGTGATGAACTTAAAAATAAAAGCTGCCAATAAAAAACACAATTATACATTTTAACTATAAGCTCTTCATAAAGAAAATCAAAACCTAGTTGTACGCTCTTCACAGAAGGAAAAATAAGACCTAGTCATTATTTATAAACTATGGGGCATATTTATCAAGCTCTGTATGGAGCTTGATGCCACGTGAAGGCTCGCCGGAAACAGGAGTTATGAAGCAGCGGTCTAAAGACTGTTGTTCCATAACCTGTCTGCCTGCTCTCAGGCGGCGGACAGAAATCAACCCGATCGAATATGATTGGGTTGATTAACACCCCTGCTAGCGGCCGCAAATCTGCAAGGTGCGGCACTGCAACAGTTCACCAGAACTGCTGGTGCAATGTATGCTGTCGGCATTTGACGATGTGCAGCGGACAAGATCCGCAATATCGGATCATGTCCACTCGCACGTTAATAAATAGGCCCCTTTGTGTTAAAAAAAAAAAATTGGAAAATTGGTAGTTTAACCCCTTTGCGACCGAGGACGTGTCAGGCACGTCCTACAAAGGTTGTCAGTTAAGGACCAAGGACTTGCCTGTCAAGTCCTCGGATAATCTGAGCGCTGGAAGCGATAGACATCGCTTCCAGATGCTCAAACAGTATTGCAGCAATGCCTCGATTTTGAGGCATTCTGCAATACTGTTCCTGACTGCCCACGGCGTGATCACTTCCGGTTTCACTCCACGTGGAGTCCAGCAGTCAGGCAGAGCATCGGAAGCCATCGGGCAGGCTTCTGATGCTCTGTAAGTGTGCTAAGTGCCTCTGTGGGTCGAGGCACTTAGTAAAATAACATTATATATATATATATATATATATATATATATATATATATATATATATAGTATATATATTATTTTTTTAAAATAAAATAGCTCCATATAGCCCCCCTCCCCCATGTGGCTTCAAAGATGGTGATGCCCAGTGCAACATGGGGCTTCTGGGGGTGTCCCAAGCCTGCTTCATCATAAGGGGCAGGCTAGGGTCATCCAATCTGAGTTTGCCCCTATAGTATAATTTTTAATAATAAAATATCCCATTTGTCTGATCATGTCAATATGTGAGTGTGGATCTCCCTCCCTCTCCTCACTTGCATTTTTGTGGGAGAGAGAGATCTGTGTTTAGGAGAGAGATTTATCTAATATATTTGTTAAGAATTGTGAGAACCAAAGGTTATTTTCAGAGCCATTAACCCCTAGGTTGCCAGTGATCACTATAAATCACTGGCAGTAACACAGCAGCACTTTTTTGCTCTCTGCATTTTTTAGGGATTACTTTTTTCAGAATTTTTTTGTGAGACCCAAAGGCTCTTTTCAGAGCCATTTAGCTAGTTTAAATTAATTTTGTAAAGGTGCACCTGCTGCCCAGGCAGTGATGGGAGAGAGAAGAGTTGGGGCTACCCATTTTATTTTCAAAATCCCCCCTACTGTGGTGAAGCAGAATCCTCAGAAAAAATGCAGTGTCTGTACCAGGAGGGACAGAGAAAGGACACCACTTTTTATTGTCCGGATTGTCCTGGGCAGCCTGGACTCTGCATTGGGGACTGCTTCAAGCGGTATCACACACTGGTAAAAAAATGTAAACAAAATTACATTTGCCATTGTGGTTTTTGTGTTGTTGTTGTTTTTTTTTTGTTTTTTTTTTGGGGGGGGGGAGTTGGTTATGTTTAACGTTACTGAGTTGTTTTTGTTTTTTTTTTACTGTGTCAGATTTTTAAATTTCACTGTTCTAATTTTTATAAGTTCTAAAATTGGTGCTGTATTTTACCAATACCCCTGTCAAACCTATGCATGGGTGTACTCAGGGGGTCTTGCAGAAAACAACCTGGAGTGTTTTCTTGCAATAACTTACAGCAGGCTCTCCTAAATCATAGTAAAAAAAGCAATGTGTGTGCAAAAATGAAAATTGAAAAACTACCACCATACACTTTCTCCAATTGTTTTGGCTAAAACGGTTGCATCAAAGCACTCCATATACAATACCTTAGGGTGTCAACATTTCAAATATATACACTTTCAAGGCAATAAAAAAAGGAAATTACCACCATACACTTTCTCCAATTTTTTTGGCTAAAACGGTTGCATCAAAGCACTCCATATACAATAACTTGGGGTGTCAACGTTTCAAATATATACACTTTCATGGCAATAAATACAATTGGGGTATGTAATAGGACCCAAACTAAAAACTTTCAAATCAAATTAACAAGTCATACAATTGTAACTGAACCTTCCGAAAATCTTGGCAAACCTATAGTTTGGGGTCATGGGTGTACTCAGGAGGTCTTGCAGAAATAATTGCATCAAAGGCATCACACCACTCCATATACAATACATTGGGGTGTCAACTTTTCAAATGTATGCACATTGATGGCAAGCAAATAAATTGGGGTATGTAAAAAGGCCCCCAAAAAGAATATAGGCAAAGAAAATATGTTAAATGTGGAAAACAAATCACAAACACATGTTAGAAGTTTGGCATTGCACCCCACAAACAAGCCAACACACCTATGCATAGGCAGTATCACAGTACTCAGGAGATGTTGCTGAACACATATTGGGGTCTTCTTTGGCAGTAACACAAAACAGGAGCTGAGAATCCATGTCTAACGTACAATGTGTATGAAAAATAACACACAAAAAATAACTACCCAAAAGTTTGACAAAGACTGGTAGTTGAATTAGTGCATGGAAAGTGTTAAAATACCAGCATTTCAAATACCCTAGGGTGTCTTATTTTCAAAAATATATGGTTTGATGGGGGTAAATTACATTGGCCGGCTTCAGAAATGTCCCAAATAGGACATAGGTGCATGATGACAGATGTAAAAATTCCAAGTTGGAAAACTGGAATGTGCCCCCTAAAAATAAGGCCTTTAAGCCACCTAAGAACCTGACAAACCTATTCATGGGTGGCATCACTGTACTCAGGAGATGCTGTTGAACACATATTGAGGTGTTTTTGTCAGTAACACATAACAGGAACTGAGAATCCATGCCTTAAAGACAACACAAAAAAATAACTACCCAAAAGTTTGACAAAGACTGGTGGGTGAATTAGTGCATGGAAACTGTTAAAATACCAGCATTTCAAATACCATAGGGTGTCTACTTTTCAAAAATATATGGTTTGATGGGGTAAATTACATTAGCCGGCTTCAGAAATGCCCCAAATAGGACATGGGTGCATGATAACAGATAACGTTCTCAGTAAATGTATTCTTAAATTGCTATTTTGTCATAAATCACTACTTTTTTCAAACTTTGGAATAGATTGGTGATAAAATGGTTGCATGAAAAAAGTCAAAATACCCCATACCTTAGGTAGTCTCCTTTTAAAAAATATATACATGTGAAGGGTTATTCAGGGATCCCTGACATATGTCAGTGATAGTTTGGAAATAGCAAAGTGCTACTTGTAATTATTGCCCTATAACTTGCAAAAAAAAAAGCAAAGAACATGTAAACATTTGGTATTTCTAAACTCAGGACAAAATTTAGAAGCATGGTTGTTTTTTGGTGGTTCTAGATGTGTAACAGATTTTAGGGGTCAAAGTTAGAAAAAGTGTGTTTTTTTCAATTTTTTCATCATATTTTATGAAAAAATGTATAGTAAATTATAAGATGTGATGAAAATAATGGTATCTTTAGAAAGTCAATTTAATGGCGAGAAAAACGGTATATAATATGTGTGGGTATCGTAAATGAGTAAGAGGAAAATTACAGCTAAACACAAACAAAGCAGAAATGTAAAAATAGCCTTGGTCCCAAACAGACAGAAAATGGAAAAGTGCTGTGGTCACTAAGGGGTTAAGAAAGAAAAGAAAAAAAGCACAATATAATTTATGGTGGGTGGGGGAGAGAAATAAATAGCTATTGTATCTAAGATGGAAAATTAAAGGTACACAGTGTGAAAAAGTAAATTTATGCTTACCTGATAAATTAATTTCTTCTACGATATGACGAGTCCACAGATTTCATCCTTACTTGTGGGATATTATCCTCCTGCTAACAGGAAGTGACAAAGAGCACCAAAGCAGAGCTGTATTTATAGCTCCTCCCTTCCCTCCACCTCCAGTCATTCTACCGAAGTTAGGAAGATTAAGGAAAAGCCAAAGGTGCAGAGGTAACTGAAGTTTGTAAAAAAATATAATATAAACTAAATCTGTCTTAAAAAATGACAGGGTGGGCCGTGGACTCGTCATATTGTAGAAGAAATTAATTTATCAGGTAAGCATAAATTTACTTTTCTTCTACAAGATATGACGAGTCCACGGATTTCATCCTTACTTGTGGGATACAATACCAAAGCTACAGGACACGGATGAAAGGGAGGGAACAAGACAGGAACCTAAACAGAAGGCACCACTGCTTGAAGAACCTTTCTCCCAAAACCAGCCACAGAAGTAGCAAAATTATCAAATTTGTAAAATTTGGAAAAAGTATGAAGAGACGACCAAGTTGCAGCCTTGCAAATCTGTTCAACAGAAGCATCGTTTTCAAATGCCCATGAGGAAGCCACAGCCCTAGTAGAATGAGCCTCACAAAAAGACTGAACATCTGCCAAACGTTTGTGTAGCAAAATTGACAAAGCAGAAATCTTTCCCTTTAAGAAACTCACTGATAACCCTTTCTCCAATCCTTCTTGGAGAAAAGACAGAATCCTGGGAATCCTAACTTTACTCCATGAGTAGCCCTTGGATTCACACCAAAAAAGATATTTATGCCATATCTTATGATAGATCTTTCTAGTGACAGGTTTACGTGCCTGGATCAAAGTATCGATGACCGAATCGGAGAATCCCCGCTTAGATAAAATCAAGCGTTCAATCTCCAAGCAGTCAGCTGCAGAGAAGTTATATTTGGATGTTGGAATAGGCCTTGAATGAGAAGGTCCTGTCTCAATGGAAGTTTCCACGGAGGCAGAGAGGACATGTCAACTAGATCCGCATACCAAGTCCTACGTGGCCACACAGGCACGATCAGAATTACTGAAGCTCTCTCCTGTTTTATCCGAGCAATCACGCGGGGAAGGAGAGGAAACAGTGGAAACACATAAGCTAGGCTGAACGACCAAGGCACTGCCAAGGCATCTATCAGTTCGGCCTAAGGATCCCTCAACCTGGATCTGTATCTTGGAAGCTTGGCATTCTGTCGAGATGCCATCAGATCCAACTCCGATCTACCCCATGGGAGAATCAGTGAGGCAAATACCTCCGGATGGAGTTCCCACTCTCCCGGATGAAAAGCCTGTCGGCTTAAAAAATCAGCTTCCCAGTTGTCTACTCCTGGAATGTAGATTGCTGACAGATAACAAGAGTGGGCCTCTGCCCATCAAATTATCTTGGATACTTCTATCATTGCTAAGGAACTCCTCATTCCCCCCTGATGATTAATGTAAGCCACAGTTGTGATGTTGTCCGACTGGAATCTGATTAATTTGGCCAAAGCCAACTGACGCCATGCCTGAAGTGCATTGAATATTGCTCTCAATTCCAGAATATTGATTGGAAGTAGACACTCCACCTGAGTCCATACACCCTGAGCCTTCAGGGAATTACAGACTGCACCACAGCCCAGTAGGCTGGTGTCTGTTGTCACTATCACCCACGAGGGTCTGTGGAAACACGTCCCCTGGGACAGATGATCCGGCGACAACCACCAAAGAAGAGAGTCTCTGGTCTCTTGAGCCAGATTTATCTGAGGAGATAAATTTGCATAGATCCCATTCCACTGTCCGAGCATGAACAGTTGTAGTGGTCTGAGATGAAAACGAGCAAAATACCGTCCAGATAAGACACCACTGCTATACCCCGCGGCTTGAGAACCGCCAGAAGGGACCCTAGAACCTTCGTGAAGATCCTGGGTGCTGTGGCCAACCCAAAGGGAAGAGCCACAAATCGAAGGAACTGATGATGATCCTTGTGGATAGGAATATGAAGGTATGCATCCTTCAAGTCCACGGTAGTCATATATTGACACTCCTGGATCATTGGTAAAATTGTTCGGATGGTCTCCATCTTGAAGGATGGAACTCTGAGAAACTTGTTTAGACTCTTGAGGTCTAAAATAGGTCTGAACATTCCCTCTTTTTTGGGAACCACGAAAAGATTTGAGTAAAATCCCTGTCCCTGTTCTAATCTTGGAACGGGACGAATTACTCCCATAGTAGAGAGGTCTTTTACACAACGTAAGAACGCCTCTCTTTTTATCTGGTTTACAGACAACCGTGAAAGAAATCTCCCTCTTGGGAGAAAATTTTTGAATTCCAATTGATACCCGTTGGTCACAATTTCCAGTGCCCAGGGGTCCTGAACATCTCTTACCCAAGCCTGGGTAAAGAAAGAAAGTCTGCCCCCTACTAGATACAGACCTGGATCGGGGGCCATCCCTTCATGCTGTCTTTGTAGCAACAACGGCCTTCTTGGGTTGCTTAACCTTGTTCCAAGCCTGGTTGGGTCTCCAGACGGACTTGGCCTGAGCAAAATTGCCTTCCTGAATGGTGGAGGAAGAGGAAGCAGAGGGTACTCCTTTAAAATTTCGAAAGGAACGAAAATTATTTTGTTTACCCCTCATCTTAACAGACTTATCCTGAGGTAGAGCGTGACCTTTACCTCCAGTAATGTCAGAAATGATTTCCTTCAACTCAGGCCCGAATAGGTTCTTACCCTTGAAAGGAATAGCTAAGAGCTTTGATTTAGATGACACATCAGCAGACCACGATTTTAACCATAACGCTCTACGCGCTAAAATGGCAAATCCTGCATTTTTTACCGCCAACTTAGCAATTTGAAAGGCGCCATCTGTAATAAAAGAATTAGCTAGCTTGATAGCCCTAATTCTATCTAAAATGTCCTCTAAAAGGACTCTTCTAGAGCATCAAACCAAAAAGCTGCTGCAGTAGTAACTGAAACAATGCAAGCTGTTGGTTGCAAAAGGAAACCCTGATGAATAAATAATTTCTTTAGAAGACCCTCTAACTTCTTATCCATAGGATCTTTGAAAGCACAACTGTCCTCAATAGGAATAGTTGTACGCTTAGCCAGGGTAGATATAGCTCCCTTCACCTTAGGGACAGTCTGCCAAGAGTCCCGCATGGTGTCTGATATGGGATACATTTTCTTGAAATTAGGAGGAGAGAACAATATACCCGGTCTGTCCCATTTCTTCTTTATACTTTCCGAAATCAGTGTAAGCAGGTACTTCTAGATATTTGTCCATTTTACACAATTTCTCTGGTGGAATCACAATAGGGTCACAGTCATCCAGAGTCGCTAAAACCTCCCGAAGTAACAGGCGGAGGTGTTCAAGCTTAAATTTAAAGGACATGACGTCCGAATCTGTCTGAGTTAAAATACTTCCTGGGTCTGAAAGTTCTCCCTCAGACAACAATTCCCTGACCCTCAACTCAGAGCCCTGTGAGGGTACATCGGAAATATCCAACAAAGCATCAGAGGACTCAGTATTCACATTAATTCCTGTCCTACTACGTTTACCCTGTAACACTGGTAACTTAGATAATACCTCTGTAAGGGTAGTTGAAATAACTGCAGCCATATCCTGCAGAGTAAAAGAATTAGACGCATTTGAGGAACTCGGGGTTGCTTGTGTGGGCGTTAAAGGTTGTGACACTTGGGGAGAATTAGATGGCATATCCTGATTCTCTTCAGACTGAGAATCATCCTTAGGCACACTTTCTTTACATAAAATATGCTTTTTACATTGTAAGGCCCTTTCAGTACAAGAGGTACACAAAGTAAGAGGGGGTTCCACAATGGCTTCTAAACACATAGAACAATTAGTTTCCTCAATGTCAGACATGTTGAACAGACAATAGCCACAATAGTCGTAAATGACCTCATTTATTGATTCAAACAACTTTAAGAAAAATGTGTACTGTGCCTTTAAGAAATAAAAAAACGCAACATTTTTTCCCAAACTGCACTAAAACATTTAAAAACGCTAAACAATTAAATATAATAATTCAATTGGCCCAAAAATTATTGCACCCTATAAGTAAAGGTGAAATTACCCTCTAAGAGACATTTTAATTCAAAAAATATATCTTAACAGTGAAAATGACCCCTGCACCTACCCTGCCTACCTGCCCTCAAAAAAAATGACTCAACAAAGATCCAGTGATCAGAACACAACTTTAGGCCCCACCGGAGCTAATGCCTGCAGCCTTCTTAGAGATAGAAAACTGCGCGTCTGAGCACGCAAAATAGGCCCCGCCCATCATGGACGTCGTCTCAACAGTCTGTCTAACCGCATGGGAAGCGGTTTGAAAAAGAAAGCCATGTGGTCCCCTGTACTTATAAACCTTTAACAAGATACTGCAGCCCTACTGACCTTAAATAATAAATATATATATATGTCAAGCTGCCTCTCCCAGTGTCAAGCCCCAATACAGATATGCCAACCTTAATAGCAATATGTATAAAACACAGGAAATTCAGTAACACCCTCATTTTAAACAACCCTCAATTCTGATCTTCTGTTATAAAATGCTCTTAGTTATCTGTGTCCTTTGTTAAAAAACACAATGCCTAGGTAGGCTCAGGAGTAGACAGTTAAAAAATATATGTAGATGTAAGGTATTTGTATTATTAATGGTGCTGCCATCTAGTGCTTTTGCAAATGGATAACATATAGTGCTCCAGACACATGCGGGCTCTTCAGCTAATGTCTCTACTTTTCAACAAAATATACCAATAGAAAGAAGAACATTTTATAAAAGAAGTAGAAAGTTGTTTAAAATTCAATGTTCTGTCTGAATCATGAAAGAAAAATGTTGGGTTTCATTTATTTTTAACACAAAATTGAATTCCCTTTATAATGCTCAAACATGCAAAGTATTTACGTTGACAGTTTTCTTCTAATTTAATGCTGCAGATTGTGTTTATTAATGGAACCCAGAGACAGAATGCATTATGAAGAACTTAGAAGCTACTATATATATATATATATATATATATATATATATATATATATATATATATATATATATATATATATATATATATATATATATATATATATATATATATATATATATACACACACACACACACACACATACATTGTAGTTCTTCATAATGCATTCTGTCTCTGGGTTCCATTAAAGGGACACTGAACCCAAATTTTTCCTTTCTTGATTCAGATAGAGCATACAATTTTAAGCAACTTTCTAATTTACTTCTATTATCAATTTTTCTTCGTTCACTTGCTATCTTTATTTGAAAAAGAAGTAATCTAAGCTTCAGATCTCTGGACAGCACTTTTTATTGGTGGATGAATTTATCCACCAATCAGCAAGAATAACCCAGGCTATTCACCAAAAATGGGCCGGCATCTAAACTTACATTCTTGCATTTCTAATAAAGATACCAAGAGAATGAAGAAAATTTGATAATAGGAGTAAATTAGAAAGTTGTTTAAAATTGCATGCTCTATCTGAATCACAAAAGAAAAAATTAGGGTTTAGTGTCCATTTAAGAAACACAATCTTCAGTGTGTGTATATATATATAATTATGGGGGGAGATAAAAAACTGAAATTAAAATCCTCCATGTCTCAAAATTAAATCAAGGTAAATATTTGCATAGGAAATTAGCACATCTAGGCAAGTATCCCGCTTTCTTTTCCCCAGAAATTCTTAAAAGGACACTCAATCAAAATTAAACTTTCATTATTCAGATAGAGCAAGCAATTTTAAACAACTTTCTAATTTACTTCCATTAACAAAATGTGCAGTCTTTTTATATTTAAACTTTTTGAGTGGCCAGCTCCTACTGAGCATGTGCAAGAATATGTGTGTATGCATTTGTGAATGGCTGATTGCTGTCACATGGTATGTGTATGCATTTGTGATTGGCTGATGACTGTCACATGGTACAGGGGGAGTGGAAAAAGACCTAACTTTTAAAATTGTCAAAAAAAAATCTACTACTCATTTGAAGTTCAGACTCATTCCCGCTTGCTTTTCCCCAGAAATTCTTAATATACAATGCGGGGATACTTGCCTAGAAAAGATGTGCTAATTTCCTATGCAAATATTTACATTGATTTAATTTTGAGACATGGAGGATTTTAATTTCAGTTTTTTATCTCCCCCCATAATTTTAATGAATTTTGGTTTAACCATGAATCTATCTCCTACTGATGAGTTCCAAAAAGAACGAAACAGGCTTGTCTAGTGAGTGATTTCTGGTTTGCTGCCATAATCCTGTTAAAAGGATCGCTGTGTCAAAAGAGTATTTTTGAAGCAAAAAAATCTGAGAATTTGCATATCTAATTTGCATATCTTACCCACAATTCTCTTGTGCATTGGTAACATTGTATATTAAGAATTTCTGGGGAAAAGCAAGCGGGGATACTTGCCTAGATGTGCTAATTTCCTATGCAAATATTTACATTTATACAGTATATATATATATATATATATATATATATATATATATATATATATATATATATATATATACACACACACACACACTATATATATATATATATATATATATATATATATATATATATATATATATATATATATATATATATACATATACACACATACATACACACACTATATATATATATAAAAAAAAATAACTATATATATACAGGTATATATATATATATACACACACATACATATACATAGATAATTAAAATAGAGACTCAGTATTTAAATATAAGTATACTCACTTCTCAAGGAAACTGTATTACAATTATTATTGCAAATTATTACCATCATCATCTTGTATATTGGAAATAAAAGTATGTCTTATTTGAATTTTATTTAGCAATTTAATGCCTGTAAAGGAATAAAATAAGAACCTTCCAGCTATAAAGTGCAAAATACATTCCATCTTCCAGAAGGTAATTCTATGTGCTTCCTGTATGCCATAAAAAATATAAAAGCTCTTCACTCAATTGAGTTTAATGAAATTTAACAAACAGCAAGGAATGAAACAGTAAGGTGGCTATAGTAAAATGCTGTTTGTCTTTTTATTTGTCATTTGTTTCAAAATAGCAGTCTAATAAAAGGGACGTTAGAATACATAGTAAGTTACAGTATGTTAGCTAACAATAAACACAGGATTATGACTAAAGGACTCAGTTTTACCCATTTTATAAAGCAGAAGGAAAACACAATTGTAACTGAATATTTACTATATGAGCACTACAATCTGGATTTTTTTTTTGTAAAATGTAAGTTTTATGCTGCAGTATAGCTTTAAAGATAAAGTTAAGGGCAGAAAATTTGCTTCTCTAATAAATTAGTTCAATTGTGTCTATACACTATATGTACTTAGTATGAATGATTACACAGTTCCACAAAGATACGACAAAGAAAACAAGACAGAGAATTATCATACATACACAGGTTCCTCACATGAAATTCACAAAGACAAAGCAAGCAAAGTGTTGTATAACACTTAATGGGTTGTTTAGGCCAGTATTGCATGGAATTATAACATTTGATTACAAATAACTTATCCTGCAGGAGTAGTACCAAGTGCGGTCTGATGAAGTTCTGCTTACACCTTACCCATCACTGGTGATAGCATATATAAAATGTATTCACTCTGCTGGTTAAATGTATTTATTTTGCACGTAAAACAAGGTAGTGGAGAAACCAACCAAAATCCAAACAAAAAGGAAAAGGAATAAATACAGATAATTCATCTATCTCTTCAAATAATCATATTTCGTATCTGTCCACTGATACATCGTAGGTTCTTTCGGGCAAAATGAAATATCAACATATGCCATTAATACATACATATATATGAATTGCCTTTTTTAACATTGGCTAAAGCATTCCTTCTTTATGTCTTTTTCATATTTATAAGCTAAGCACATAATGGGGTTACATAATAATAATAAAAAAAAAAAATTATATGAAGTATAAAACAACAAGGTAAAAAAGACGACAGCACAGGTTTCATATGTATCTATGTCAAATGTGACTTAATTATCTCCTATAGTTTCTACTAATAAGGTATTCTCCATACCTTCTCTTCAATTTAAACATCTTTTTTTTTACCAATACTTTAACCCAGAAACAAGGTATTCCTAACCTACTAATATTCCTCACAACAAAAGTAAGGGAGAAAAAAAAAGGGGGGGGGGGTTACTAAAAATGTCCTCATCATCTCTCCCCTCCAAATCCTTTCTTTCCGTTATCTATCACTCAGCCAAAAAAATTGGAAATCTTCCTGCTAGAATTGCCATACTAAAGAATTTGAGTTTCCTGAAGGGGATTATCATCTGTCTTTGTACTCTATTTGGAAATGACCTTATAACTATCAACCATTTCTGAAAGAAAGCACTGACTCTCTTCTCTTGCGCCATATTAAGCTCAACCTGTTAGACATGTCTCTGTATGAATATGTTCTTCTTAAATTTTCTCAAGGTAGGGCTATAAGTTAAATGTCTTTAACACATTTACATGTTAATCCATTCAACAGTGTTAAAGTTTTATATCACTTATACAAATTTCAAACAATGTGGTCGATTTAAATCTTCCCAGACATGTTTATTGGATGTTTTACAGCTTCCTATAAGTGGGTATCTGAAAATTCATCCATATGATGTATTAGCACCATCCGCTGCGGCAGTCACAATCCACCCGACCACAAGTTTTCAACCAAACATCAAGCACAAAATAGAGACATTGAGTTGAAAAGCTAAAGGCACTTAAAGGGACAGTCTAGGCCAAAATAAACTTTCATGATTCAGATAGGGCATGTAATTTTAAACAATTTTCCAATTTACTTTTATCACCAATTTTGCTTTGTTCTCTTGGTATTCTTAGTTGAAAGCTTAACCTAGGAGGTTCATATCCTAATTTCTTATACCTTGAAGGCCACCTCTTTTCAGAATGCATTTTAACAGTTTTTCACCACTAGAGGGTGTTAGTTCATGTGTTTCATATAGATAACACTGTGCTCGTGCACGTGAAGTTATCTGGGAGCAGGCACTGATTGGCTAAACTGCAAGTCTGTGAAAAGAACCGAAATAAAGGGGTAGTTTGCAGAGGCTTAGATACAAGATAATCCTAGAAGTTAAAAGTATATTAATATAACTTTGTTGGCTATGCAAAACTGGGGAATGGGTAATAAAGGGATAATCTATCTTTTAAAACAATACAAATTCTGGTGTAGACTGTCCCTTTAATATATACTGATCAACCACAAATTGCACATCATATATTAGTCAACGATCTACACATCCTTGGACCAAAAAAACATAATTTATGCTTACCTGATAAATTTATTTCTCTTGTGATGTATCGAGTCCACGGATTCATCCTTACTTGTGGGATATTCTCCTTCCCTACAGGAAGTGGCAGAGAGAGCACCCACAGCAGAGCTGTCTATATAGCCCCTCCATTAGCTCCACCCCCCAGTCATTCGACCGAAGGCTAGGAAGAAAAAGGAGAAACCATAGGGTGCAGTGGTGACTGAAAGTTTAAAAATAAAAATATATATGCCTGTCTTAAATAAACAGGGCGGGCCGTGGACTCAATATATCACAAGAGAAATACATTTATCAGGTAAGCATAAATTATGTTTTCTCTTGTAAGATGTATCGAGTCCACGGATTCATCCTTACTTGTGGAATACCAATACCAAAGCTTTAGGACACGGATGAAGGGAGGGACAAGACAGGGACCTTAAACGGAAGGCACCACTGCTTGTAGAACCTTTCTCCAAAAAATAGCCTCCGAAGAAGCAAAAGTATCAAATTTGGAAAATTTGGAAAAAGTATGAAGCGAAGACCAAGTTGCCGCCTTACAAATCTGTTCAACAGAAGCCTCATTTTTAAAAGCCCATGTGGAAGCCACAGCTCTAGTAGAATGAGCAGTAATTCTTTCAGAAGGCTGCTGTCCAGCAGTCTCATAGGCCAAATGGATGATGCTTTTCAGCCAAAAGGAAAGAGAGGTAGCCGTAGCCTTTTGGCCTCTCCGCTTACCAGAATAAACAATAAACAATGAAGATGTTTGACGGAAATCTTTGGTTGCTTGTAAGTAGAACTTTAAAGCACTAACCACTAGGGCTGTCAAAAATAATCGTTTTGACGATGCATCGCGATGCGGCATAAAACGATTCTGCATCGATGCGCTGAGGCGCGAGAATCGATTCACGTTACCCATGTGACCCCGCCTCCAGGACAAGTAACAGAAAGTGTGCAAAAGTGTGCGGTACAGCGTTTTGACGTCACTGACGTCACGTCACCCAATAAAGCAACATGGGCGCTCCATGGGCGGTCTCTGGAAGTGCCGAAGTTACGCAGTAGGAGCAGGACTGTTGCCTGTGAGATTGATGATGGTGATGACGATTCCGACTCTGAGTATACACGGCGGTATACAGTTACACAGCAGGCTCATTTTTATTTTGTGGGAGACAGAGACAGAGGAGGAGACCTATGGTGAGAAACTAATAACTTTAAAAGCTTATTTATTTACCAAAACGTTGTACATTTTGCCAATGCCATTGCCATGCCATAATTTGAATTGCCTATGCCATTGCCTACTTGCCTAGTAATTACTAATTAGCTTACTGAAAGAGCACAATAAGGGGTACACAACAACAATAAGGGGTACAATTAAATTATTAATTATCAAATCAATATTATTTACTTAACGCTGCCTACTACTACTGACTGACTGAGGCTCAGGCTGCTGCATAATTGCAAATTGCTGCATTATTGAATATTGCCTATATAAAATTTATTATAAATAATAAATAGTATACTATTGTCTATTACTCTCTAATATATCTATGTTTTATGGCCCCTCTACAATACTACAATCAATAATCTTGTAGATGTTTTTCACATGGATGCCTTGCCTGGTCTGAAGTGCAAATATTTTAAATAATATATACTTATATTATATATATAATAATAGTATACTATTTATTTAATATAATATATTTTATATATGCAATTTAATACGCAATGCAATTGAAATGCAAATGCATGTGGTGAGTGCTCTCTTAAAAGATGCCACATGCCAATCCGAAGAACCCAATCCCTGTTTTATAAGTTATTTAACAAGGCTAAAAGCTGCATTTTTAAACATACTAAACTAAAGGCCATAAAACCCAATTTTTGATTCAAGAAAGTGCATGCAATTTGAAACAACTTTCCCTATTATATCATTTGCTTATCCTTTGTTGAAATGCATCGCCTCCTCCTTGTGTTGTGCACTAATGTGTGTTGCGCATTGCTATTTCATCAACAAATGATATCTGAGAAGTATTAAGCAAATTAAATAATAGAAGTTAGTTATGTTGTTTATTTAAAATTGTATTCTCTATCTGAATCATGAAAGTAAATGTTTGGGTTTCATTGCACCTTTAAGTGTGTAATATATTACAGTAACTTACAGTGTCAGTGAGTGATGTCCCCTGCAATGCAATTCGTTTTAAAAATCATGTTGGCAAAATGTATGGCAAGTAGTTGAAGTTACTAGTACTTGTTGATTTTACATTTGCGGCTTGACATTTTGACAACTTGAACTTAGTGGGGGGGTTTTTTAACACTGACAGAGTTCGACGTTGACAACAACATCATCCGTCACATATGTACATGTCATGCTAAAATGACAGAGGGAGACAAAAAGATAGAGAGATAAAAAATGCACCTACCATTTTAAAAGCAAGCATCTGGGCACATTTTGGATTTTATGAACATACTGGAAAGCACGAAATGGACAAGACACACGCGGTTTGTAAAGCCTGTCACACAAAAATTAAATACCTAGGGAATACTACTAACTTGAGAAATCACGTTAGACGTTTTCACTCTGAGATGCTAACCCCTGCCGCTGCCGCCAGTGCCACTGCCAAGGAAATAACAAGACTAGCTGAAGCTCATCAGCCAAGAATTGATGCAATGCTGTCAACTTTGCCGCCCAATTCTGAAAAAGGGAAGAGAATAACCAAAGCTGTGGCAACTTTCATAGCGAAGGACCTACGGCCTTACTCTGTTGTGGAAAACCTTGGGTTTCGCAACCTGTTGAAGACGCTAGAGCCACATTATAAGATCCCGTCACGCAATCACTTAACAGAAAACGTTATACCTGCACTCTACCACGAAACAAAAGCTCAGGTAATTGCATCAATGAGCCAAGCCAGTCGAGTCGCATTAACGTGTGATTCATGGACTTCAGTCACGACGGAGTCTTATGTAACAGTAACTACACATTACGTTAGCAAGGACTGGAAGATCTTGTCGCATGTGCTGCAAACAAGAGCAGTTTATGAGTCTCACATGGGTTCTCATCTGGCGGAGCTACTGTCTCGTGTCGTGGAAGAATGGCAGCTGTCCGATAAATCTGTAGTGCTTGTGACCGACAATGCGTCGAACATGATTGTTGCTGCTCAAGTTGGAAAATTCCCTCATGTAAAATGCTTCGCCCATACACTGAATCTCGCATCCCAGCGGGCGCTGAAAGTGGCCACGCTCTCCAGGCTTTTAGGCAGAGTGCAACGAATATCAACATTTTTTCACCGCAGCACTACAGCAAACCACTGTCTGAAAGAAAAACAGAAATGTCTTGGCCTGAAGAATCATAAGCTGATAACTGATGTGACAACAAGGTGGAACAGCTCATATGACATGGTCGAGAGGTTCCTAGAACAGCAACCTGCAATCTGTGCCACATTGTTGTCTCCAGAAGACAGAAAAAGTGAGTCAGATCTCTGCACTCTCAACGAAACAGATGTGTCAAATGCAGAGGATGCTGTGAGTGCATTAAAGCCAATGAAAGATGCAACCACACTGATGTCAGAAGAGCGCAATCCAACTGTTTCTCTCATTGCCCCTCTAAATGCACAACTGCTCCAAAACATGACAGACACCATGGGAGACACACCCATGATCCATGAGATCAAGAATGCCATCAAAACAGATCTCCTGAAGAGGTAAAGCAGTGAGGCAGAGAAGAAGATACTTTATACAGCCTCTGCCCTGGATCCTCGTTTTAAGGGACTGCCTTTTATTCTCACAGAGGAGGAGAGATTGGAGATATACAGAGGAGTGACTGAGGAGGCTGCATCCTTGGAGGTAATTTTAATTGCATCATGTTTCTTGAAAAATGTATAAATTGAAAACAAACATAAAACATACCATCCATAACAAAATAGGCTTAGCTAGCTAGCAGTAGCTTGCTTAGTAGCTAGTTTAATAAGCACAAGGTTTATTATATAAGTCAGTTCGAAAACGCCACAGTCAGTCAACTTTCCTCCTCCTCTGTCCACTCCCGAGTCCTAATAGATGTGAGCTGTTACTGTCTCTCTGAGCACACACATAGCATTAGCTGGCTGGCTGCTCGAGGAAATAATGAATGCTATTTTTTCTATTCTTTTGTTCAAACACAGATTGAGTGTACTAGTACAGTTACATCTAGGAGGACAAACGTGGATGAAGTGCTACTGCCTGAGGGAAAAGAAACTCTGGAAGAAGAATCACCCATCGAGGAGGATAACCCTTCTCCTCCCAAAAGAAAGTCCACATCGCTGCTCATGACTTTGCTGGGACAGTCTTTCACTGACACTGAAGGTACAATAGAACCCAAGACCCCCTATGCCAAGGCTGAAGAGGAAATAGAGAAATATTTTAAAGCCCCATCTCTGCCTCTCACTGAAGACCCTTTGAACTGGTGGCATGTACATGAGGTCATATTTCCCCTCCTCTCTCATTTGTCAAAGCGATACTTGTGTATCCCAGGTACAAGCGTGTCTGCAGAGCAGGTTTTCTCCACTGCAGGAGATGTGGTAACGGCAAAAAGAAGCACCCTCAAACCAGAGCATGTGGATCAACTAGTGTTCTTACAGAAAAACCTACATATTCCATAATTCTTTCTGAGTAGTGATTCAGGTTTATATTAATATTTAATGTTTTCTGGCACATCCAGAAGAAAGTGCTGTGTGCCCCACTGCCCAGTGCAGACTACTGTTAAGTTATTTTATATTTGTTACTGTTATATAGCTTATAGCTTTTTGAAAAATGAAGCTTAAAACCTTGAGTAAATCTTTGTTGGATCACAAAATATACAAGTACACTACACGACTGACTGTGAGTGAGTGCCAGTTTCAATGTTGTTTGTATGTATCTATCTATGAGTGTGTGTGAGACTGAGTGCCTTAACTGCCTTTGAATGTTTTTGTTTGTATGTGTGTCTGTCTAAGTGTCTATGAGTGTGTGTGAATGCGACTGTGGCTGACTGGCTGTGGTGCCTTTGAATGTTTTTGTTTGTGTGTGTCCCACTGTGTCTCTAGTGTCTGTCTAGTGACTGTCTAACTGTCTATGAGTCTGCAGAGACTGAGACTGAAGCCAAACCACTATATTAGGGGAAGGAAAAGCCTTGAGTAAATCTTTATTGGATCACAAATATAATGTACCCTACAGACAGTACAGCAGCACACACACACACAACAGCTCAATACAAAAATAAAGCACATACACCTCAGGTGAGTGGCGTGCCACCCTTTCTTCACCATGATTTACTCCTTGATGTCTGTGTGCTTTTTTATGTATTGTTTCTTTGTGTGTGACTGTGACTGCTGTGTACTGTGTTCAGTGACAAACTCAGTCACTGTTCACTGTGTTCAGTTGTGTGTAGTACTGCTTTAACAGTAACTAATAACTAATTATATTTGTGATCCCATAAAGATAATATAATCAATCATCAAGAAGAAACTGTAGTTATAGTAGTTCAGTTCAATGCTACTTGTTTTAAATGTCTCTTTAGTACTACTGTAAGTCTGTAACTATGTAAACTAATTGTATATGTCACAATCACATGTGCGTTGTGTGCACACTCTGTGCTGTGTGTTGTGTTCCAGATTCACGTGATGTTTGATTGCCACAAATTGACAGTCATGAAGGCACAGTGGAGTGCACCTGTAATTTTGTACCGTATATAAGGTATTTATGTTTTGTTTTCTGAGGAGGACAATTTTCACACAAATAAGTTATTATGGTGGTAACTTAAGCTTAACCTATCTATTTTGGTTTTAATTTAATGTCTATTATTATATTATTATTACTAAGTAAGTAAAGAAAGACATCAAATTAAAACCAACATAGATAGGTTAGACATTTATTTGTTGTTCATGTTTCTTTACAAGTGTATAGTGTACTTACTTACTATATATAAAATATACATTTAAATATTTTCTTTTATTGAAGAAGTACACTGCGAGTGCGAGCACTGCACTTTTTACACTACGTACTCTGTAACTACAGTTTGATGCCATAATATTGTTTCCAAACCAATACAACAATTGCCATTTAGTATTTACTGTTCTATAAACTGTTGTTGTCTGCTGTGTTCAGACTTTGCCACAGGAAGAGTGTCCTTTTTTGAGCTAATAAAATAAAAAAAGAGTTTATTTCAATATTTTGACTGCTTGAATTTTTTTTGCTGAAAAATTTAAAAAATGGGCAAAAATAGTGCAGTAATCGTGATGCATCGTAGAATCGAATTGTATCGAATCGTTACGATGATAATCGAATCGAATCGTGAGACAGGTGAAGATGCGCAGCTCTACTAACCACATCAAGATTGTGAAACAGACGTTCCTTCTTTGATGAAGGATTAGGACACAGAGAAGGAACAACAATCTCTTGATTGATATTCTTATTAGAAACAACCTTAGGAAGAAAACCAGGTTTGATACGCAAAACCACCTTATCTGCATGGAAAATAAGATAAGGGGAATCACCCTGTAAAGCAGATAGCTCAGAAACTCTTCGAGCCGAAGAGATAGCAACTAAGAACAAAACTTTCTAAGATAGAAGCTTAATATCTATGGAATGCATAGGTTCAAACAGAACCCCTTGAAGAACTCCAAGGACTAAGTTTAGGCTCCAAGGCGGAGCAACAGGCTTAAATACAGGCTTAATTCTGACCAAAGCCTGACTAAAAGTTTGAACGTCTGGAACATCTGCCAGACATTTGTGTAGTAGAATAGACAAAGCAGATATTTGTCCTTTTAGAGAACTAGCTGATAATCCCTTCTCCAAACCTTCTTGGAGAAAAGACAATATTCTAGGAATCCTAATCTTACTCCACGAGTAACCTTTGGATTCACACCAATAAAGATATTTGCACCAAATCTTATGATAGATCTTCCTGGTGACAGGTTTTCTAGCCTGAATCAGGGTATCAATGACCGACTCAGAGAACCCACGCTTTGATAGAATTAGGCGTTCAATCTCCAAGCAGTCAGACGCAGAGAAACTAGATTTGGATGCGAGAACAGACCTTGGATTAGAAGGTCCCGCCTCATTGGCAGGGTCCACGGTGGAACCGAGGACATGCCCACTAGGTCTGCATACAAGTCCTGCGTGGCCACGCAGGTGCTATCAGAATTACCTAAGCTCTCTCCTGTCTGATTCTGGCAATCAGATGTGGGAGGAGAGAAAGCGGTGGAAATACGTAGGCCAGATTGAAGGACCAAGGTACTGCTAGAGCATCTATCAGTACCGCCTTGGGATCCCGGGACCTGGACCCATAACAAGGAAGTTTGGCATTCTGACGCGACGCCATCAGATCCAATTCTGGTATGCCCCATAGCTGAATCAGCTAAGCAAATACCTCCGGATGGAGATCCCACTCCCCCAGATGAAAAGTCTGACGACTTAGAAAATCCGCCTCCCAGTTCTGTACTCCTAGAATGTGGATTGCTGAGAGATGGCAAGAGTGATCCTCTGCCCATCGGATTATTTTGGTTACCTCCATCATCGCTAGAGAACTCCTTGTTCCTCCTTGATGATTGATATAAGCTACAGTCGTGATGTTGTCCGACTGAAACCTGATGAATTTGGCTGCAGCAAGCTGAGGCCACGCCTGAAACGCCTTGAATATCGCTCTCAGTTCTAGGATGTTTATCGGAAGAAGAGATTTCTCCCGAGACCATAAGCCCTGTGCTTTCAGGGAGTTCCAGACTGCACCCCAGCCTAGCAGGCTGGCATCTGTCGTTACAATGAGCCACTCTGGCCAGTGGAAGTACATTCCCTGAGACAGGTGGTCCTGAGACAACCACCAGAGAAGAGAATCTCTGGTCTCCTGGTCCAGATGCAGTTGAGGAGATAAATCTGCATAATCCCCATTCTACTGTTTGAGCATGCATAGGTGCAGTGGTCTGAGGTGTAGGCGGGCAAAAGGAACTATGTCCATTGCCGCTACCATGAGTCCGATTACCTCCATACACTGAGCTACAGATGGCCAAGGAATGGAATGAAGAGTTCGGCAAGTGGTTAAGAGTTTTGATTTTCTGACCTCAGTCAGAAATATTTTCATTTCTACTGAATCTATCAGAGTCCCTAGAGAGGAAACTCTTGTAAGAGGGAAGAGAGAACTTTTTTTTATGTTTATCTTCCACCCGTGAGATCTCAGAAAAGCCAACATATGTCCGTGTGAGACTTGGCTAGCTGAAAAGTCGACGCCTGGATTAAGATGTCAGACATGTTAAACAGGCTAGTAATGTAACAAGCAAGCTTGGAAAACACTGTAATCAAAGTAAAAAACACTTAGAAATAAAACGGTACTGTGCCTTTAAGAGAAAAAAAGCTGAGCCAGTTCTGCAAAACAGTGTAAAAAAGCAGTAAACTTAACTAAATTTTTACAGTAGCGTTATAAAGGCTTAGTAACTTTGCACAGCTATGCAAATAAACAATTAACCCCTTAATGGCAAAAGCGGATTGAAAAAATGTTAAACCCAGTAAAAAAGACTTTCAGTACCTTGCCACAGCTCTGCTGTGGCTCTTACCTGCCCTTCAGAACAATTTGTGGGGAAAAAACTTCTTTAACAGCCCTCAAACACAGCAGGAAACTCAGGAGAAGCAGTGATATGTCTCAGAGGAAAGGAAACTGCGCAACTGAGGCGTGAAAATAGGCCCCTCACTCAATGTTTTGAGGCCTATCAGAGAAACACCAGAGTGTCTCTTAATTAACCATGTGAGTTACAAAACTCAAAACCAAGCCACAATGACCCCTTTAGTCCCTTCAAAAAATGTTAGAAATGCATCAATAAACAAAACGTTTTTTCCTAACAGTGTCACCAGCCCTTTAGTCCCTTCAGAAAACGTTATAATTGCATCAATAAACAAAACGTTTTTTCTTAACAGTGTCACCAGTAACTAATGAGCCCTTCAAGCAAGCTGAAATTCCTATTAAAATGTCTGAATACAGCTTACCCTTCCCTCATGGGGATATTGCCAGCCTTTTCTAGAATTAACACAGTATGTCTAGAAAAATATAGACTGAACATACCTCATATGCAGCTTAGCCTGCAAACTGTTCTCCCAACTGAAGTTTTCCAGTACTTTTCAGGCCTTGTGAGAACAGCAGTGGATCTTAGTTACAAAGTGCTAAGATCATCATCCTCCTTGCAGAAATCTTCATCCCTTTTCTGCCAGAGAGTAAATAGTACACACCAGTACCATTTAAAATAATAAACTTTTGCTTGAGAAATAAAAAACTAACATTATAGTCACCACCATTTGCCCTTCCTAGCAGTTAAGCGGGCAGAGAGAATGACTGGGGGGGTGGAGCTAAGGGAGGAGCTATATAGACAGCTCTGCTGTGGGTGCTCTCTCTGCCACTTCCTGTAGGGAAGGAGAATATCCCATAAGTAAGGATGAATCCGTGGACTCAATACATCTTACAAGAGAAAACAAGTTGGTACTGCTCATGCCATCAACACCAACGGCCCCTTTTTTATGAACATCTGCGCCAAATAAACTACACTACATATGCCATTATCCTCAGTATGTAAAAAGATGAAAAAAACTATCTACAATATATTGCTTGCAGAAAAAAACAAAGCGCAAAACGGATTCAAGTGTAGATTTATTAAACAACAAATACACGCAAATAAAAATGTACTTACAAGAAGTGCATAAATAAAATACCTTAAAAGACAGACTGAGTCCACACTGAACTGCTGGAAAAGCCACAAATAGCAGCTGGGAGACGTTTCCCATGAACTGGCCCTCTCTCAGGGGTATCCGGATACCCACTGGAGCTGCAGTCGCTGGATGGGCAAGTTCCATTTTGGAAATCTGTGAGGCTACCCCTCAGATGGGAATAGCTATCCTAAAAACCCCAACACGTTTCTCCCGGTTACCACCGGGCTTTTTCAAGAGGATTTAGTAGTATCTACAATATATTGTCATTTGCAAAACCAATACAGATATCAATACCAATGTATATCAGTAAATTACATTAAAAGGTTATTTTAACAAAGAATAAACCTCAATCTATCCTACTGCAAAACACACAGAGGCTCCATCGATGGGCTATAGAAGCAAAAAAGATGAGAAGATGAAATAAGAGAGTGAATCTGAAAATGTACATTTATGCAGTTGTTTTGTTTGCTGTATTGTTGTGGTGTTTACTGGTTGACAGCAACTGTCATTCATTAAAGACATGAATTCCTCACCTATCTCCATACGACTTAATCAAAACAGCTTAAAGAAACATAAAAAAACCTTTACAAGTTATTCAAAGGTTCATAATAAATAACCTAGACTCCAATACAAATAAATTGTAAACGTTATTTTTAAATGAATAACCTATTTTTTTTTTTTTCCAAAAAGTATTTCTAGTAACTTAAATCTTACCTCAAACTAGGAAAAATAGTACCAAAACTATCTTCTCCTAATTGCCACCCTAAAAATGGGTGGATTTTCTCCTCTCTGCCCGTGTCCAATCAGCATTGCTTTGCTGATCAGACACAGGTGCACACACGCAACAGCGCTAGCAGAGGAACTAGTTGCCTTTGGCAACGTTTACAATGTTTCTCCTAGCGTGTAATTTTAGGCAATCTGCCATACCCGGATCCATTTTCTACAAAGTTTTAAAAATATTAAGCCTAACATATACATTTTAAAGACTTGTATAAATATCATATAAAAAAAAAAAATATATATATATATATATATATATACATACACAAACAGCAGAATTTGCAAAATGTTGATGGTCACATAAAAGCACCTGGCAAGCACACAACCAAAAAGTGTTTAAATGTGAAGCTCCTTTTTTGCAGTGTTATCAGCTCTGCAAGATGCTTCAAAGGTTTCCATAGCAACCACTGCCAATCAGCTCCCTTAGGAAAGTGAGCAGAGGGGCAAGATCTTTAATTCATTTTGACAGCCTGATCTCCTTTTCTTAAGCTGTAAGGAGCTAGACTGCGCAGGCTCCAACTTACTTGTCGTTTGTGCGACTCATAGCATAATTGGAAGCTGAATTGCAGATTTCCATGGGCAGTGGAATCATTAAAAATTTGTAACTGAAATATCTCTAAAACAATAAAATCATTTTAATAAATGAATATTTGAAAAGTTTTAATCCTGTCATCAACTTTTTAGTAAGCCCTAGATAAAAACTACAATAATGGCCCTTTAACAATGAAACATCCAAATAATGAACAGCAAGCAGATTCTTACCTCGATGCATATTGTCTATTAGCCATACTAACTTGTATAACATTTTGATCTAAGTTGTAACAAATATTCAAACTCTTTGTGCCTACAAGAAAGAATTGTTTTTATTTAAAATATTCATGTTTCTTTTCTATAATTAGGTATAACAAAGAGGCAAAACAATGTATAGCTCAGTTTGTAATATGGGGAAACAAATGACCAAAAATGATAATTTAAAAGTACCCTAGTAGCCCTATAAAACACCTCCCACCCACACATACCTTTGTTTATCATGTAACCAAGCAAAGTGAGGGAAGAAAAAGGAATACAAGCCATAAAAGTAGCAGGGGAAAAAATGTGCTAAAGAAAATACTAAGCCCAAAAACAAAAGGTGGGGTCTCGTGGACTCTCACCACCATGAAAGAAATGAATTTATCAGGTAAGAATAAATTATGTTTTCTTTCATAAAGGTGATAAGAGTCCACAATCCATTATTCCTGGGAACTAATACCCAAGCTGTATAGTCCACAAGTAATAATATTTAACGAGAGGGATTTAAAAAGACATCCTTATTTCAATGAGAAATTAAATCCACAACACATTTGCAAATCAATCAATCAGGCAAGAAAATATCAAGCTGAAACAACTGCCTGAAGGATCTTCCTACCAAGGGCTGCCTCAGAAGAAGCAAAAACATAAAAATGGTAGAATTTTATAAAAGTAGCTGCCTTACACATCTGGTCAACTGAAGCCTCATTCTTGAAGGCAGAAGAAATGGCAACTGATCTAGCAGAATGAGCAGTAATCCGTTGCGGAGGAGGCTGACCTGCCTCCAAGAAAGCCCTGTGAATTCAAGGTTTCAACCAAGAAGTAAAAAAAAACAGTAGAAATGTTCGTCTTTTTCTAAAACTAGAAAAGTGAATGAATAAACTAGAAGTTTGTACAAAGTTATTAGTATCATCAATGTAATATGTCAATACCCTAACAATATCCAGAATATGATCTATTTGAAGCATTCTTAGGATCAGGACATAAAGAAGAGACAACAATATCTCTGCTAATGTTGTCTGAAGAAACAACCTTAGGCAAGTCAAAAGTAGTCCATAAAACTTCTTTATCCTGATGAAAATAAGATAAGGAGGAACACAAGAAAGAGAAGATAACACAGAAAAATTTTTTAGCAGATGAGGTGGAATAAAACTTTCAAAGAAAGCAGCTTAATATCCACCTTATGCTTAGGTTCAAAATGAGGAGACTGCAAAACCCTTAACACCAAGTAAAAATTCCATGGAGGAGACATTGCCTTGATCACAGGTTTAATACAAACCAAAGCCTGAACAAAACCATGAATATCAGGAAGATTTACAATCTTTCTATGAAACATGACTCAAAGGGCTGAAATTCAGAGAAATGGCAGAAAGACCCTTATACAGACCATCCTGCAGAAACACTTGCTGTAAAAAAAAAGAAAAGAAAAAAAAATGTCACATTTTTCCTGAATCTGCTACCATCGATCCCTTGTTTTTTTTTTTTAATTATTTTATTGTTTTTTTTTGAGGAAAATGCTTTCAGATTTCACTTTATTAAGTGCCTTTATATATTTTAATGTGTCTATTATGTAACCACTTTCCCTTCTCTCCTCTAAACTATACATAATTAGATCAACATAGCTATAGAGTTTCTAAATTGTTAAAAAATTATACTTACCAATAGTCACTTGGCCAACAGCAAATAAGCAGTAAACCAGTACTTAAACATATCAGCAGAGGTTATGTAATAGGAGTATATTTTAGATCCATAGAGGGAGACAAAAGACAAGACCTGCAACCAAGTATGGAAGGTTTATGATAAATTTCCCATGAGGTGAAAAAAGAATAACAAATCCTACCCCAAATGCATCCCTCTGGCAAGCACTGTACTCTGAGAGGAAACTGTGCCTCAATATAGACTGAAAAACCCTCTTTCTGATGAATGTAAGGCACATCTTCATCTTCAACCCAAAGTAAAGACTGAGGTATGTGTGAGGGGTTTTATAGGGTTCTTGGGATTTGGGAATCTTTGCCTCCTCCTAGTGGTAATGAAGAATAATTTCCAGGAGTAATGGATTGTTAGCTCTCACCACCAGTTTGAAAGAAATTTAATTGAGGGCACAGTTTGTAGACTTTCACCACCATGAATTCAATAAATTTATCGGGTAAGTCCACAAGCCATCATATGTGGAATCTTATACCCAAGTTGTGGAGTACACCAAATCAAAATAAACAGGAGGGCACATGAAGTTAAAGGGATATGAAATCCAAACTTTGTTTTTACTTTGTGATTGAGATAGAGCATAAAACTTTAAACACATTACTAATTTACTTTTATTATTTTTTTTCTTTGTTCGCTTGGTATCTTTAGTTGAAAAGCAGGGACATAAGCTTAGGCATCTGTCATTTCTGAACCACTATATGGCAGCAGTTTTGCAAGAATGTTATTAATTTGAAAGAACACTAGATGGCATTACTATTTCCTGCCATGTAGTGGCATCAGACACCTACCAAGGTATTTCTTTAACAAAGAATCTCATAGGAACTAAGCAAATTTGATAATATAAGTAAAAAAAAAAAATTAATTTTTTTTTCATTAAATGCTCTATCTGAAATGCAAAAATAATTTTTTGGGGTTTCATATGCTTTTAAAGGTAAGAACCTCACTGACAAGACACTGCGTCCAAAGTAATTTCTTGTCAAAAGCTGTCTCAGAAGAGGCAAACACATCAAAATGATAACATTTGGTAAAAAACAGAATTTATGTTTACCTGATAAATTACTTTCTCCAACGGTGTGTCCGGTCCACGGCGTCATCCTTACTTGTGGGATATTCTCTTCCCCAACAGGAAATGGCAAAGAGCCCAGCAAAGCTGGTCACATGATCCCTCCTAGGCTCCGCCTTCCCCAGTCATTCGACCGACGTAAAGGAGGAATATTTGCATAGGAGAAACCATATGATACCGTGGTGACTGTAGTTAAAGAAAATAAATTATCAGACCTGATTAAAAAACCAGGGCGGGCCGTGGACCGGACACACCGTTGGAGAAAGTAATTTATCAGGTAAACATAAATTCTGTTTTCTCCAACATAGGTGTGTCCGGTCCACGGCGTCATCCTTACTTGTGGGAACCAATACCAAAGCTTTAGGACACGGATGAAGGGAGGGAGCAAATCAGGTCACCTAGATGGAAGGCACCACGGCTTGCAAAACCTTTCTCCCAAAAATAGCCTCAGAAGAAGCAAAAGTATCAAACTTGTAAAATTTAGTAAAAGTGTGCAGTGAAGACCAAGTCGCTGCCTTACATATCTGATCAACAGAAGCCTCGTTCTTGAAGGCCCATGTGGAAGCCACAGCCCTAGTGGAATGAGCTGTGATTCTTTCAGGAGGCTGCCGTCCGGCAGTCTCATAAGCCAATCTGATGATGCTTTTAATCCAAAAAGAGAGAGAGGTAGAAGTTGCTTTTTGACCTCTCCTTTTACCAGAATAAACAACAAACAAGGAAGATGTTTGTCTAAAATCCTTTGTAGCATCTAAATAGAATTTTAGAGCACGAACAACATCCAAATTGTGCAACAAACGTTCCTTCTTTGAAACTGGATTCGGACACAAAGAAGGCACGACTATCTCCTGGTTAATGTTTTTGTTAGAAACAACTTTCGGAAGAAAACCAGGTTTAGTACGTAAAACCACCTTATCTGCATGGAACACCAGATAAGGAGGAGAACACTGCAGAGCAGATAATTCTGAAACTCTTCTAGCAGAAGAAATAGCAACCAAAAACAAAACTTTCCAAGATAATAACTTAATATCAACGGAATGTAAGGGTTCAAACGGAACCCCCTGAAGAACTGAAAGAACTAAATTGAGACTCCAAGGAGGAGTCAAAGGTTTGTAAACAGGCTTGATTCTAACCAGAGCCTGAACAAAGGCTTGAACATCTGGCACAGCTGCCAGCTTTTTGTGAAGTAACACAGACAAGGCAGAAATCTGTCCCTTCAAGGAACTTGCAGATAATCCTTTCTCCAAACCTTCTTGAAGAAAGGATAGAATCTTAGGAATTTTTACCTTGTCCCAAGGGAATCCTTTAGATTCACACCAACAGATATATTTTTTCCATATTTTGTGGTAAATTTTTCTAGTTACAGGCTTTCTGGCCTGAACAAGAGTATCAATGACAGAATCTGAGAACCCTCGCTTTGATAAGATCAAGCGTTCAATCTCCAAGCAGTCAGTTGGAGTGAGACCAGATTCGGATGTTCGAACGGACCTTGAACAAGAAGGTCTCGTCTCAAAGGTAGCTTCCATGGTGGAGCCGATGACATATTCACCAGGTCTGCATACCAAGTCCTGCGTGGCCACGCAGGAGCTATCAAGATCACCGATGCCCTCTCCTGATTGATCCTGGCTACCAGCCTGGGGATGAGAGGAAACGGCGGGAATACATAAGCTAGTTTGAAGGTCCAAGGTGCTACTAGTGCATCTACTAGAGTCGCCTTGGGATCCCTGGATCTGGACCCGTAGCAAGGAACCTTGAAGTTCTGACGAGAGGCCATCAGATCCATGTCTGGAATGCCCCACAATTGAGTAATTTGGGCAAAGATTTCCGGATGGAGTTCCCACTCCCCCGGATGAAATGTCTGACGACTCAGAAAATCCGCTTCCCAATTTTCCACTCCTGGGATGTGGATTGCAGACAAGTGGCAGGAGTGAGTCTCCGCCCATTGAATGATTTTGGTCACTTCTTCCATCGCCAGGGAACTCCTTGTTCCCCCCTGATGGTTGATGTACGCAACAGTCGTCATGTTGTCTGATTGAAACCGTATGAACTTGGCCTTTGCTAGCTGAGGCCAAGCCTTGAGAGCATTGAATATCGCTCTCAGTTCCAGAATATTTATCGGGAGAAGAGATTCTTCCCGAGACCAAAGACCCTGAGCTTTCAGGGGTCCCCAGACCGCGCCCCAGCCCACCAGACTGGCGTCGGTCGTGACAATGACCCACTCTGGTCTGCGGAAGCTCATCCCCTGTGACAGGTTGTCCAGGGACAGCCACCAACGGAGTGAATCTCTGGTCCTCTGATCTACTTGTATCGTCGGAGACAAGTCTGTATAGTCCCCATTCCACTGACTGAGCATGCACAGTTGTAATGGTCTTAGATGAATTCGCGCAAAAACATAATTTATGCTTACCTGATAAATTCCTTTCTTCTGTAGTGTGATCAGTCCACGGGTCATCATTACTTGTGGGATATTATCTGCTCCCCTACAGGAAGTGCAAGAGGATTCACCCAGCAGAGTTGCTATATAGCTCCTCCCCTCTACGTCATCTCCAGTCATTCGACCAAGGACCAACGAGAAAGGAGAAGCCAAGGGTGTAGTGGTGACTGGAGTATAATTTAAAAAATATTTACCTGCCTTAAAAAACAGGGCGGGCCGTGGACTGATCACACTACAGAAGAAAGGAATTTATCAGGTAAGCATAAATTATGTTTTCTTCTGTTAAGTGTGATCAGTCCACGGGTCATCATTACTTGTGGGATACCAATACCAAAGCAAAAGTACACGGATGACGGGAGGGATAGGCAGGCTCTTTATACAGAAGGAACCACTGCCTGAAGAACCTTTCTCCCAAAAATAGCCTCCGAGGAAGCAAAAGTGTCAAATTTGTAAAATTTGGAAAAAGTATGAAGCGAAGACCAAGTTGCAGCCTTGCAAATCTGTTCAACAGAGGCCTCATTCTTAAAGGCCCAAGTGGAAGCCACAGCTCTAGTGGAATGAGCTGTAATTCTTTCAGGAGGCTGCTGTCCAGCAGTCTCATAAGCTAAACGAATTATGCTACGAAGCCAAAAAGAGAGAGAGGTAGCAGAAGCTTTTTGACCTCTCCTCTGACCAGAGTAAACGACAAACAGGGAAGACGTTTGTCGAAAATCTTTAGTTGCCTGTAAATAAAATTTAAGGGCACGAACTACATCCAGATTGTGCAAAAGACGTGCCTTCCTCGAAGAAGGATTTGGGCACAAGGATGGAACAACAATCTCCTGATTGATATTCCTGTTAGTGACTACCTTAGGTAAGAACCCAGGTTTAGTACGCAGAACTACCTTATCCGAGTGAAAAATCAAATAAGGAGAATCACAATGTAAGGCTGATAACTCAGAGACTCTTCGAGCCGAGGAAATAGCCATTAAAAATAGAACTTTCCAAGATAACAACTTTATAACAATGGAATGAAGGGGTTCAAACGGAACACCCTGTAAAACGTTAAGAACAAGGTTTAAACTCCATGGTGGAGCCACAGCTTTAAACACAGGTTTAATCCTGGCCAAAGCCTGACAAAAAGCCTGAACGTCTGGAACTTCTGACAGACGCTTGTGTAACAGAATGGACAGAGCTGAGATCTGTCCCTTTAAGGAACTAGCGGATAACCCCTTTTCTAAACCTTCTTGTAGAAAAGACAATATCCTAGGAATCCTAACCTTACTCCAAGAGTAACCTTTGGATTCGCACCAATATAGGTATTTACGCCATATTTTATGGTAAATCTTTCTGGTAACAGGCTTCCTAGCCTGTATTAAGGTATCAATAACTGACTCAGAAAAACCACGCTTTGATAAGATCAAGCGTTCAATTTCCAAGCAGTCAGCTTCAGAGAAGTTAGATTTTGATGTTTGAAAGGACCCTGAATCAGAAGGTCCTGTTTCAGAGGTAACGACCAAGGTGGACAGAATGACATGTCCACCAGATCTGTATACCAAGTCCTGCGTGGCCATGCAGGCGCTATTAGAATCACTGATGCTTTCTCCTGTTTGATTCTGGCAATCAATCGAGGAAGCATCGGGAAAGGTGGAAACACATGAGCCATCCTGAAGGTCCATGGTGCTGTCAAGGCATCTATTAGGACCGCTCCCGGATCCCTGGATCTGGACCCGTAGCGCGGAAGCTTGGCGTTCTGTCGAGACGCCATGAGATCTATCTCTGGTTTGCCCCAACGTCAAAGTATTTGGGCAAAGACCTCTGGATGAAGTTCCCACTCCCCCGGATGAAAAGTCTGACGATTTAAGAAATCCGCCTCCCAGTTCTCCACTCCCGGGATGTGGATTGCAGACAGGTGGCAAGAGTGAGACTCTGCCCAGCGAATTATCTTCGATACTTCCATCATTGCTAGGGAGCTTCTTGTCCCTCCCTGATGGTTGATATAAGCTACAGTCGTGATGTTGTCCGACTGGAACCTGATGAACCCCCGAGTTGTTAACTGGGGTCAAGCCAGAAGAGCATTGAGGACTGCTCTCAATTCCAGAATGTTTATTGGAAGAAGACTCTCCTCCTGATTCCATAGTCCCTGAGCCTTCAGAGAATTCCAGACAGCGCCCCAACCTAGTAGGCTGGCGTCTGTTGTTACAATTGACCAGTCTGGCCTGCTGAATGGCATTCCCCTGGCCAGATGTGGCCGATAAAGCCACCATAGAAGAGAATTTCTGGTCTCTTGATTCAGATTTAGAGTGGGGGACAAATCTGAGTAATCCCCATTCCACTGACTTAGCATGCACAGTTGCAGTGGTCTGAGATGTAGGCGTGCAAAAGGAACTATGTCCATTGCTGCTACCATTAGTCCGATTACCTCCATGCATTGAGCTACTGACGGGTGTTGAATAGAATGAAGGACACGGCATGCACTTTGAAGTTTTGTTAACCTGTCCTCTGTCAGGTAAATCTTCATTTCTACAGAATCTATCAGAGTCCCCAGGAAGGGAACTCTTGTGAGTGGAAAGAGAGAACTTTTCTTTTCGTTCACTTTCCATCCATGCGACCTTAGAAATGCCAGTACTATCTCTGTATGAGATTTGGCAGTTTGAAGGCTTGAAGCTTGTATCAGTATGTCGTCTAAGTACGGAGCTACTGAAATTCCTCGCGGTCTTAGTACCGCCAGAAGAGTGCCCAGAACCTTTGTGAAGATTCTTGGAGCCGTAGCCAGTCCGAATGGAAGAGCTACAAACTGGTAATGCCTGTCTAAAAAGGCAAACCTTAGATACCGGTAATGGCTTTTGTGAATCGGTATGTGAAGGTAAGCATCCTTTAAATCCACTGTGGTCATGTACTGACCCTCTTGGATCATGGGCAAAAATGTTCGAATAGTTTCCATCTTGAACGATGGAACTCTTAGGAATTTGTTTAGGATCTTTAAATCCAAGATTGGCCTGAAGGTTCCCTCTTTTTTGGGAACTACAAACAGATTTGAGTAAAACCCTTGTCCTAGTTCCAACCGCGGAACTGGATGGATCACTCCCATTAATAAAAGATCTTGTACGCAGCGTAGAAACGCTTCCTTCTTTGTTAGGTTTGTTGACAACCTTGACAGATGAAATCTCCCTCTTGGGGGAGAGGATTTGAAGTCCAGAAGGTATCCCTGAGATATGATCTCTAACGCCCAGGGATCCTGAACATCTCTTGCCCAAGCCTGGGCGAAGAGGGAAAGTCTGCCCCCCACTAGATCCGGTCCCGGATCGGGGGCCCTCAATTCATGCTGTCTTAGGGGCAGCAGCAGGTTTTCTGGCCTGTTTGCCCCTGTTCCAGGACTGGTTAGGTTTCCAGCCTTGTCTGTAGCGAGCAACAGCTCCTTCCTGTTTTGGTGCAGAGGAAGTTGATGCTGCTCCTGCTTTGAAATTACGAAAGGAACGAAAATTGGACTGTCTAGCCTTGGCTTTGGCCTTGTCCTGAGGCAGGGCATGACCTTTACCTCCTGTAATGTCAGCAATAATCTCTTTCAAGCCGGGCCCGAATAAGGTCTGCCCTTTGAAAGGAATATTAAGCAATTTAGATTTAGACGTAACATCAGCTGACCAGGATTTCAGCCACAGAGCTCTGCGTGCCTGAATGGCGAATCCTGAATTTTTAGCCGCAAGTTTAGTTAAATGTACTACGGCATCTGAAATAAATGAATTAGCTAACTTAAGGAATTTAAGTTTGTGTGTGATGTCATCTAGTGTGGATGATTGAAGTGTCTCTTCCAGAGACTCAAACCAAAATGCTGCTGCAGCCGTGACAGGCGCAATACATGCAAGAGGTTGCAATATAAACCCTTGTTGAACAAACATTTTCTTAAGGTAACCCTCTAATTTTTTATCCATTGGATCTGAAAAGGCACAGCTATCCTCCACTGGGATAGTGGTACGCTTAGCTAAAGTAGAAACTGCTCCCTCCACCTTAGGGACCATTTGCCATAAGTCCCGTGTGGCGGCGTCTATTGGAAACATCTTTCTGAATATAGGAGGGGGTGAGAAAGGCACACCGGGTCTATCCCACTCCTTAGTAACAATGTCAGTAAGTCTCTTAGGTATAGGAAAAACGTCAGTACTCGTCGGTACCGCAAAATATTTATCCAACCTACACATTTTCTCTGGGATTGCAACTGTGTTACAATCATTCAGAGCCGCTAATACCTCCCCTAGTAACACACGGAGGTTCTCAAGCTTAAATTTAAAATTTGAAATGTCTGAGTCCAGTTTATTTGGATCAGAACCGTCACCCACAGAATGAAGCTCTCCGTCTTCACGTTCTGCAAACTGTGACGCAGTATCAGACATGGCCCTTGCATTATCAGCGCACTCTGTTCTCACCCCAGAGTGATCACGTTTACCTCTTAGTTCTGGTAGTTTAGCCAAAACTTCAGTCATAACAGTAGCCATATCTTGTAATGTGATTTGTAATGGCCGCCCAGATGTACTCGGCGCTACAATATCACGCACCTCCTGAGCGGGAGATGCAGGTACTGACACGTGAGGCGAGTTAGTCGGCATAACTCTCCCCTCGTTGTTTGGTGAAATATGTTCAATTTATACAGATTGACTGTTTTTTAAAATAGCATCAATACATTTAGTACATAAATTTCTATTGGGCTCCACTTTGGCATTAACACATATAGCACAGAGATATTCCTCTGAATCAGACATGTTTAACACACTAGCAAATAAACAGCAACTTGAAAATACTTTTCAAAGTAATTTACAAATAATATGAAAACGAACTGTGCCTTTAAGAAGCACAGAAAAAAATTATAACAGTTAAAATAATTAAGTTATAGCATCAATCTTTGTCAGAATATACAGTTTTAGCAAAGGATTGTTCCCCTCAGCAATTAAACAACACAACTTTAGCAAAGGTTTAATCCCATTAGCAAAGATAACAATTTCTGAAAGCAGGAAACAAATTACAGAATAAACGTTTTTATCTCAGTCAATGCTGACTGAAATATTTGATGCATAGTAAAAGCGCCCCTCCCCCACACACACAGCAGTGAGGGAGAACAGAAACTGACAGAAAAAAACAGATTTAAGCAACTGCCAAGTGGAAAAATAGTGCCCAAACATTTATTCACTCAGTACCTAGTCCTCTCACACGACCTATCTAGTTGCTGGGTGCAAGAGAATGACTGGAGATGACGTAGAGGGGAGGAGCTATATAGCAACTCTGCTGGGTGAATCCTCTTGCACTTCCTGTAGGGGAGCAGATAATATCCCACAAGTAATGATGACCCGTGGACTGATCACACTTAACAGAAGAAAGGAACTATGTCCATTGCCGCTACCATCAAACCTATTACTTCCATGCACTGCGCTATGGAAGGAAGAGGAACAGAATGAAGTATTTGACAAGAGTTTAGAAGTTTTGATTTTCTGGCCTCTGTCAGAAAAATCCTCATTTCTAAGGAGTCTATTATTGTTCCCAAGAAGGGAACCCTTGTTGACGGAGATAGAGAACTTTTTTCTACGTTCACTTTCCACCCGTGAGATCTGAGAAAGGCCAGGACAATGTCCGTGTGAGCCTTTGCTTGAGGAAGGGACGACGCTTGAATCAGAATGTCGTCCAAGTAAGGTACTACTGCAATGCCCCTTGGTCTTAGCACCGCTAGAAGGGACCCTAGTACCTTTGTGAAAATCCTTGGAGCAGTGGCTAATCCGAACGGAAGTGCCACAAACTGGTAATGCTTGTCCAGGAATGCGAACCTTAGGAACCGATGATGTTCCTTGTGGATAGGAATATGTAGATACGCATCCTTTAAATCCACCGTGGTCATGAATTGACCTTCCTGGATGGAAGGAAGAATTGTTCGAATGGTTTCCATTTTGAACGATGGAACCTTGAGAAACTTGTTTAGGATCTTGAGATCTAAGATTGGTCTGAATGTTCCCTCTTTTTTGGGAACTACGAACAGATTGGAGTAGAACCCCATCCCTTGTTCTCCTAATGGAACAGGATGAATCACTCCCATTTTTAACAGGTCTTCTACACAATGTAAGAATGCCTGTTTTTTTTATGTGGTCTGAAGACAATTGTGACCTGTGGAACCTCCCCCTTGGGGGAAGCCCCTTGAATTCCAGAAGATAACCTTGGGAGACTATTTCTAGTGCCCAAGGATCCAGAACATCTCTTGCCCATGCCTGAGCGAAGAGAGAGAGTCTGCCCCCCACCAGATCCGGTCCCGGATCGGGGGCCAACATCTCATGCTGTCTTGGTAGCAGTGGCAGGTTTCTTGGCCTGCTTTCCTTTGTTCCAGCCTTGCATTGGTCTCCAGGCTGGCTTGGCTTGAGAAGTATTACCCTCTTGCTTAGAGGACGTAGCACTTGGGGCTGGTCCGTTTCTGCGAAAGGGACGAAAATTAGGTTTATTTTTGGCCTTGAAAGACCTATCCTGAGGAAGGGCGTGGCCCTTGCCCCCAGTGATATCAGAGATAATCTCTTTCAAGTCAGGGCCAAACAGCGTTTTCCCCTTGAAAGGAATGTTAAGCAATTTGTTCTTGGAAGACGCATCCGCTGACCAAGATTTTAACCAAAGCGCTCTGCGCGCCACAATAGCAAAACCAGAATTTTTCGCCGCTAACCTAGCCAATTGCAAAGTGGCGTCTAGGGTGAAAGAATTAGCCAATTTGAGAGCATGAATTCTGTCCATAATCTCCTCATAAGAAGAAGAATTATTATTGAGCGCCTTTTCTAGCTCATCGAACCAGAAACACGCTGCTGTAGTGACAGGAACAATGCATGAAATTGGTTGTAGAAGGTAACCTTGCTGAACAAACATCTTTTTAAGCAAACCTTCTAATTTTTTATCCATAGGATCTTTGAAAGCACAACTATCTTCTATGGGTATAGTGGTGCGTTTGTTTAGAGTAGAAACCGCCCCCTCGACCTTGGGGACTGTCTGCCATAAGTCCTTTCTGGGGTCGACCATAGGAAACAATTTTTTAAATATGGGGGGAGGGACGAAAGGTATACCGGGCCTTTCCCATTCTTTATTTACAATGTCCGCCACCCGCTTGGGTATAGGAAAAGCTTCGGGGGGCCCCGGGACCTCTAGGAACTTGTCCATTTTACATAGTTTCTCTGGAATGACTAAATTCTCACAATCATCCAGAGTAGATAACACCTCCTTAAGCAGAGCGCGGAGATGTTCCAATTTAAATTTAAATGTAATCACATCAGGTTCAGCTTGTTGAGAAATTTTCCCTGAATCTGAAATTTCTCCCTCAGACAAAACCTCCCTGGCCCCCTCAGACTGGTGTAGGGGCCCTTCAGAACCAATATCATCAGCGTCCTCATGCTCTTCAGTATTTTCTAAAACAGAGCAGTCGCGCTTTCGCTGATAAGTGGGCATTTTGGCTAAAATGTTTTTGATAGAATTATCCATTACAGCCGTTAGTTGTTGCATAGTAAGGAGTATTGGCGCGCTAGATGTACTAGGGGCCTCCTGTGTGGGCAAGACTGGTGTAGACGAAGGAGGGGATGATGCAGTACCATGCTTACTCCCCTCACTTGAGGAATCATCTTGGGCATCATTTTCTCTAAATTTTGTGTCACATAAATCACATCTATTTAAATGAGAAGGAACCTTGGCTTCCCCACATTCAGAACACAGTCTATCTGGTAGTTCAGACATGTTAAACAGGCAAAAACTTGATAACAAAGTACAAAAAAACGTTTTAAAATAAACCGTTACTGTCACTTTAAATTTTAAACTGAACACACTTTATTACTGCAATTGCGAAAAAGTATGAAGGAATTGTTCAAAATTAACCAAAATTTCACCACAGTGTCTTAAAGCCTTAAAAGTATTGCACACCAAATTTGGAAGCTTTAACCCTTAAAATAACGGAACCGGAGCCGTTTTTATATTTAACCCCTTTACAGTCCCTGGTATCTGCTTTGCTGAGACCCAACCAAGCCCAAAGGGGAATACGATACCAAATGACGCCTTCATAAAGTCTTTTCTATGTATCAGAGCTCCTCACACATGCATCTGCATGTCATGCTTCTCAAAAACAAGTGCGCAATAGAGGCGCGAAAATGAGACTCTGCCTATGATTAGGGAAAGCCCCTAGAGAGTAAGGTGTCCAAAACAGTGCCTGCCGGTTATTTTACATAATTCCCAAGATTAAAATAATTCCTCAAGGCTATGGAGTATAAAATATGTTTATATATAAATCGATTTAGCCCAGAAAATGTCTACAGTCTTAAAAAGCCCTTGTGAAGCCCTTTTTTTCTTTCTGTAATAAAAATGGCTTACCGGATCCCATAGGGAAAATGACAGCTTCCAGCATTACATCGTCTTGTTAGAATGTGTCATACCTCAAGCAGCAAAAGTCTGCTCACTGTTCCCCCAACTGAAGTTAATTCCTCTCAACAGTCCTGTGTGGAAACAGCCATCGATTTTAGTAACGGTTGCTAAAATCATTTTCCTCTTACAAACAGAAATCTTCATCTCTTTTCTGTTTCAGAGTAAATAGTACATACCAGCACTATTTTAAAATAACAAACTCTGGATTGAATAATAAAAACTACAGTTAAACACTAAAAAACTCTAAGCCATCTCCGTGGAGATGTTGCCTGTACAACGGCAAAGAGAATGACTGGGGAAGGCGGAGCCTAGGAGGGATCATGTGACCAGCTTTGCTGGGCTCTTTGCCATTTCCTGTTGGGGAAGAGAATATCCCACAAGTAAGGATGACGCCGTGGACCGGACACACCTATGTTGGAGAAATAGACGTTTTTTAACAGTCACAACCAACTGCCACAGCAAGCTGTGGCCCTACCTTCCCCAATAAACGACTTTCGAAAGCCTTTGGGCCCTTTAGAGATGTCCTATAGCATTCAGAGGGCCTTTGAGGGAAGCTGGTTGTCACAGTTTGTAATTTTAACTGCACCAACTGTAACTTTTATACTACAACAGTGGAAATTGTTTCTAGTCAAAATTTAAGCCAGCCATGTGGAAAAAACTAGGCTCCAATAAAGTTTTATCACCAAAGCATATATAAAAACGATTAAACATGCCAGCAAATGTTTTATATTGCATTTTTATAAGGGTATTACCCCTGGGAGTAAGCATGATACCAGTCGTTATTAAATCACTGTATTCAGGCTTAACGTACATTAATCCGGTATCAGCAACAGTTTTCTAGTGTTTTCCATCTCTAGAAAAAATTATAACTGCACATACCTGATAGCAGAATAAACTGCACGCCATTCTCTCGCTGAAGTTACTTCATCTGTGTAATCCCCTCAGAAATATGTGAGAACAGCAATGGATCTTAGTTACAACCTGCTAAGATCATAGAAACCTCAGGCAGATTCTTCTTCTATTTACTGCCTGAGATAAAATAGCACAACTCCGGTACTATTTAAAAATAACAAACTTTTGATTGAAGAAAATAAACTAGCTATATTTAACCACTCTCTCCTACAACGTCCTTGCTTGTTGAGAGTTGCAAGAGAATGACTGGGTATGACAGTTAGGGGAGGAGCTATATAACAGCTCTGCTGTGGGTGTCCTCTTGCAACTTCCTGTTGGGAATGAGAATATCCCACAAGTAATGGATGATCCGTGGACTGGATACACCTTACAAGAGAAAAGAATAAATAAGGGGGTGTTGGGTTGGTCTGTGGGGGGGAAGCTACACTACAGAAAAAAAAAAACATAAAAAATAAAAACACATTTTTTTTCTGCAGACAGCTACCAGTACCCAAGATGGCTCCCAAAAAGGCAGAAGGGGAGGGTTAGAGAGCTGTTTGGGGGGGATCAGGGAGATTGGGGGCTAAGGGGGAAATCCTACACAGCAGCATATGTAAATATTCTCTGCCAGTACTTAAGATGGGGGGGACAATTGTGGGGTGGGAGAGGGAAGGGAGCTGTTTGGGAGGGATCAGTGGGTGTGATTTGTCAGGTGGGAGGCTGATCTCTACACTAAAACTAAAATTAACCCTGCAAGCTCCCTACAAGCTACCTAATTAACCACTTAACTACTAGCCATAATACACGTGTGATACCAAAGCCATATATGTCTGCTATTTATAAACAAAGGGAATCCCTGAGAAGCATTTATAACCATGTGTGCCATGATTGAACAAGCTGTTTGTAAATAATTTCAGTGAGAAACCTAAAGTTTGTGAAAAAGTTTTTGAAAAAGTGAACAATTTTTTTTATTTGATCGCTTTTGGCGGTGAAATGGTGGCATGAAATATACTAAAATGGGCCTAGATCAATACTTTGGGATGTCTACTACACTAAAGCTAAAATTAACCCTACAAACTCCCTATAAACTCCCTAATTAACCCCTTCACTGCTGGGCAAAATACACGTGTAATGCACAGCTTTATTTAACGGCCTTCTAATTACCAAAAAGCAAAGCCAAAGCCATATGTCTGCTATTTCTGAAGAAAGGGAATCACAGAGAAGCATTTACAACCATCTGTGACATAATTGCACAAGCTGTTTGTAAATAATTTCAGTGAGAAACCTAAAATTGTGAAAAATGTTACGTTTATTTTTAATTTGATCGCATTTTGCGGTGAAATGGTGGCATGAAATATACCAAAATGGGCCTATATCAATACTTAGGGTTGTCTACTATACTACACTAAAGCTAAAATTAACCCTAGAAGCCCCCTACACGCACCCTAATTAACCCCTTCACTGCTGGGCATAATACACGTGTGGTGCGCAGTGGCATTTAGCGGCCTTCTAATTACCAAAAAGCAAAGCCAAAGCGATATGCCTGCTATTTCTGAACAAAGGGGATCCCAGAGAAGCATTTTCAACCATTTATGCCATAATTGCACAAGTTGTTTGTAAATAATTTCAGTGAGAAACCTAAAGCTTGTGAAAAAAATTGTGAAAAAGTGAACAATATTTTTTTATTTGATCGCATTTGGCAGTGAAATGGTGGCATGAAATATACCAAAATGGGCCTAGAACAATACTTTGGGATGTCTAAAAAAATATATACACATGTCAAGGGATATTCAGGCATTCCTGAAAGATACCAGTGTTCCAATGTAACTAGCGCTAATTTTGAAAAAAAGTGGTTTGGAAATAGCAAAGTGCTTCTTGTATTTATTGCCCTATAACTTGCAAAAAAAGCAAAGAACATGTAAACATTTGGTATTTCTAAACTCAGGACAAAATTTAGAAACTATTTAGCATGGGTGTTTTTGGTGGTTGTAGATGTGTAACAGATTTTGGGGGTCAAAGTTAGAAAAAGTGTTTTTTTCAATTTTTTCCTCATATTTTATAATTTTTAAAATCATGAAAGAATAATTTTGGGTTTAATGTCCCTTTAACAAAGTACCATACCTCATGTTTACTAAAAAAAAGTTCTGTGCTAAGAACAATTCTGGAAAAAAAATGTCATTATTTTTAAAGTAATTGAGCTTAGACATAATGTCAATAAGTCAGAGTGGTTTACAGAATACTTTATTTTTAAGGACTGTACTGAAATTCCACTTACCCTTGACATCATACCTTAAACATAAATTGCACCACAGGTTCAATAAGCAATATAAACAAAGCTGAGGCGCAGAAATAAAAGCATAAAGCAAATACTATAGATTTCACCTCAGCTGAACCTACCTGGGTTCGTAAAATTTCACCTTTTGACAACTGCATATCACCAGTCAGCTCTTTCACTGTGACACCCAGTGGCTCTAGACGCTTGCTAAAGTAATTTGTCATCTCAGCTGCCAAGGCCTTCATAGGAGCTACATACACAATCTGTACAAAAAGAACGCCAATGTGATAAATGAGCAAAACTCAAGTTGTTTGTCCTAATGCAACAAATACAAATCGCAATTTATGGTGAAATATGATTTCAGGCACTTAAAGTGAAATAATGTAATAGTGATATATGAAAAGCAGTTATCTCTGCTGGATAAGTGTACAATTGTTTAGAGGACAATGAATTTTATTTATATCACTTTGAAAATTGGTCCTGCACCAATGCTTAACATATTTTAATAGCTTTTACACGGGTAATATGATTTTTAGGACCCAAGCAAGAATTGTTGTATTAATACTAAACTAATTAATAAATGTCATAAAACTCATTAATAAATGTATAGAACTCCTGATTGCTTCTAAACAAATTGCAAATACTTATTACATACTGTTAGCTATTTTTCAAGTACACAAAATAGAGCATATCCATACCTTAAATTCATCTTTTTTAATAACACCTTGTTGAATGTTCTGACGAATTTCATGCAAAACTGTAAGCATAGCAATGTTTGTTTTCCCAGCGCCTGTGGGTGCGCAGATGAGCATGTTCTCATTTGTGTTGTAAGCAGTCTCAAAAACAATGGACTGTATACGGTTTAGTCGTTTTAGTCCTTTGAATACAAGTTGCCCAATCTAAAAGTGAACAAAAATAAAAAATTAAGTATAATTATTCTAAAAAAATAAATAAAAATAACACTCAATGCAGAAAAACACATGCCTAGATTATGAGTTTTGCGTTAGGAGGGGTGCAGTGCTAACAAGCAGTTTATGCTCACCGCTCACTTACAGACAGCGCTAGTATTACGGGTTTTTACAAACCTGGCGTTGGCCGCAAATAAGTGAGCGAAGAGCAAAATTTTGGAGGGTGGGGTCCCTCACACTTTTTCATAGGCTTAATAGGGTTTCTAAGCGCAGTTAACCAAATATCTTTTCTACATCCACATCTCACCTCAATACCAGCACTGCATACGTTAGCGGTGAGCTGGCTGAACGTGCTTGTGCGCGATTTCCCCATAGGAATCAATGGGGGAGAGCCGGCTGGAAAAAAAACTAACACCTGCAAAAAAGTAGCGTAAAGCATCAGCCAATAGGATTTTTTCTACCTTAATTCCGATTGGCTGATAGAATTCTATCAGCCAATCGGAATTGAAGGGACGCCATCTTGGATGACGTCATTTAAGATGGACCCGCTCCACGCTGGATGGATGAAGACTTCTGCCCGTCTGGAGGACCACTTCGCCCGGCTTGGATGAAGACTTCTCCCGGCTTCGTTGAGGACTTCGGCCCAGTTGGGTGAAGACGTCTCCTGGTAAGGTGATCTTCAGGGGGTTAGTGTTAGGTTTTTTTAAGGGGGTATTGGGTGGGTTTTAGATTAGGGTTGGTTGTGTGGGTGGTGGGTTTTAATGTTGGGGGGGAATTGTAATTTTTTTTTCAGGTAAAATTACTTTGGGGCAATGCCCCGCAAAAGGCCCTTTTAAGGGCTATTTGTAATTTAGTGTAGGGTAGGGCTTTTTTATTTTGGAGGGGCTTTTTTATTTTGTTAGGGGAATTAGATTAGGTGTAATTAGTTTAAAAATCTTGTAATTTCTTTATTATTTTCTGTAATTTAGTGTTTGTTTGTTTTTGTACTTTAGATAATTTTATTTAATTTATTTTAGTTAATTAATTTAATTGTAGTGTAGTGTTAGGTGTAATTGTAACTTAGGTTAAGTTTTATTTTACAGGTAAATTTGACTTTATTTTAACTAGGTAGTTATTAAATAGTTAATAACTATTTAATAACTATTCTACCTAGTTAAAATAAATACAAAGTTGCCTGTAATATAAAAATAAACCCTAAGCTAGCTACAATGTAACTATTAGTTATATTGTAGCTAGCTTAGGGTTTATTTTATAGGTAAGTATTTAGTTTTAAATAGGAATAATTTAGTTAATTGTAGTAATTTTATTTAGATTTATTTAAATTATATTTAAGTTAGGGGGTGTTAGGGTTAGACTTAGGTTTAGGGGTTAATAACTTTATTACAGTGGTGGCGATGTTAGGGCCGGCAGATTAGGGGTTAATAATATTTAAATAATGTTGGCGATGTTAGGGCCGGCAGATTAGGGGTTAAAATATTTATTTTAGTGTTTGCGATGTGGGGGAGGCTTCGGTTTAGGGATTAATAGGTAGTTTATGGGTGTTAGTATAATTTTTAGCACTTTAGTTAAGAGTTTTATGCTACAGCGTTGTAGTGTAAAACTCTTAACTACTGACTTTTAAATGCGGTACCAGGCTTGAAAGGAGGTTCTACCGCTCACTTTTTATTAGACTCGTAATACCGGCGCTATGCAAGTCCCATTGAAAATATAGTATACGCAATTGACGTAAGTGGATTTGCGGTATTTCCGAGTAAAAAAAGTGAGTGGTACACCTGTACTTTCAAGACTCGTAATACCAGCAGGTGTTAAAAAGCAGCGTTAGGAACCTCTTAGCGCTGCTTTTTAAGGCTAATGCACAACTCGTAATCTAGGCCACAGTTTCCAAATATTATACACTTGTAAATTTAGAAACAAAAAGGATATAAAAGTGTGAAAACAGGATGAGAAGATTATCCAGTTTTCTAAATCCAATTAAAGAATTACACGTGACATTAAGCTTTAATAAAATTGTGATGCCAAGTTTATGTAACTGAAACAATAACATAAATTGGCTAAATATATAAATGCTCAATGATAAATACATGTTATGAATTTTCTTGTATTTTTGTTTAATATCTAATAAACACACACTGATTCAAGTCTGTAGCGCACCTACTTAACAGTGGTCCCTGATGCAAACTGTTTTTGCACCCCACAAAGGTAACTCAGTAGTAAGCAATAGTAATAATATACATGCGGCTCTGTATAATGATTTTGAGGATAGATAGATGATAGATAGAAGATAGATAGCAACTTGCACTAATACAAGGCTCCCCTGCATTAAAATAGAACACATTCTGCACAATCCTATGTATATATTAACTGCTATGGGCCCCCAGCACTTGGGCTCTGGTACCATTGCATCTGCTGCCCCACTGGTAGTTCCACCCCTGATTCAAGCCATTTCAGTATTAATACATGGAGTGATTATTCCACTTAAGGGACACTTTATTCAAAATTAAAACGCACATGAGTGCATCTCAATGTTCAATAGAAACATACTTTTACAATACACAGATGTTTCAGGTATATCTTTTACTAAGCATGGGTAAGAGGAGAATATGATATGTGCATACAAACCTACTCAGGAAGTCGGTAGTGACATTTATCATATTGAGTTTTGTTTCAGTTATATAAGCAAGCTTAGTAGTTGAATGTGGGTGCACAGAGCAAATGCACATATATTGTGGGTACCCCATATATACTAAAAGCTATCACTAAAACAACTAGTGAATAACATTTACTAGAAGCAGTTTTACTGCTTTTGATTATAATTCCATTTTAATACAAATGTTTTATTTACAATGAAACTGCAATATAAAATGTTATCATGCACCTAAAGAAGCAGTATGGAAACAGAGGTTATCGTAATTTATTTATTTCAAATAATAATGACATGGCTCTTGTGTGATGATGCAGTAGAAATGGGTATTACCTGGTAAAGAACAAACTATTTGCGCCATCTGGCAAATATGTTATAAAAAAGTAAATATATATATATATATATATATATATATATATATATATATATATATATATGTATATATATATAGCTGCCAGGGTGCTATTGATAAGTATAAAGCAGATAAGTGAAAAAGCACTCACTGGACTTCTGACATCAAAGTGATATTTTATTTGTGACGTTTGGGGACCACAAAGAAGAAGAAGGGGCGTATATAATATAAAAATATATATGTTACAGGTAAAGTCAGAAATTTGACATTCCCCAAGCAGCTGATGGTAAAGCCTGATGTAATGTAATTCCCCCATCTACCCGCAGATCCTCTGGCATCCACCCCAAGAAAAACTTGAGGAATGAGGTTTACAAGGGGGGCTTTGCCCACTTGAACCCACCAGGCGGAGGCAAAAAACATAATTTATGCTTACCTGATAAATTCCTTTCTTCTGTAGTGTGATCAGTCCACGGGTCATCATTACTTCTGGGATATTACTCCTCCCCATCAGGAAGTGCAAGAGGATTCACCCAGCAGAGCTGCATATAGCTCCTCCCCTCTACGTCACTCCCAGTCATTCGACCAAGGACCAACGAGAAAGGAAAAGCCAAGGGTGAAGTGGTGACTGGAGTATAAATTAAAAAATATTTACCTGCCTTAAAAACAGGGCGGGCCGTGGACTGATCACACTACAGAAGAAAGGAATTTATCAGGTAAGCATAAATTATGTTTTCTTCTGTTAAGTGTGATCAGTCCACGGGTCATCATTACTTCTGGGATACCAATACCAAAGCAAAAGTACACGGATGACGGGAGGGATAGGCAGGCTCTTTATACAGAAGGAACCACTGCCTGAAGAACCTTTCTCCCAAAAATAGCCTCCGATGAAGCAAAAGTGTCAAATTTGTAAAATTTGGAAAAAGTATGAAGCGAAGACCAAGTTGCAGCCTTGCAAATCTGTTCAACAGAGGCCTCATTCTTGAAGGCCCAAGTGGAAGCCACAGCTCTAGTAGAATGAGCTGTAATTCTTTCAGGAGGCTGCTGTCCAGCAGTCTCATAAGCTAAACGAATTATGCTACGAAGCCAAAAAGAAAGAGAGGTAGCGGAAGCTTTTTGACCTCTCCTCTGCCCAGAGTAAATGACAAACAGAGAAGACGTTTGTCGAAATTCCTTAGTTGCCTGTAAGTAAAATTTTAGAGCACGGACTACATCCAGGTTGTGCAGTAGACGTTCCTTCTTTGAAGAAGGATTTGGGCATAAAGAAGGAACAACAATCTCTTGATTGATATTCCTGTTAGTAACTACCTTAGGTAAGAACCCAGGTTTAGTACGCAGGACTACCTTATCCGAATGAAAAATCAAATAAGGAGAATCACAATGTAAGGCTGATAATTCAGAGACTCTTCGAGCCGAGGAAATAGCCATTAAAAATAGAACTTTCCAAGATAACAACTTTATATCAATGGAATGAAGGGGTTCAAACGGAACGCCCTGTAAAACATTAAGAACAAGGTTTAAACTCCATGGTGGAGCAACAGTTTTAAACACAGGCTTAATTCTGGCCAAAGCCTGACAAAAAGCCTGGACGTCAGGAACTTCTGACAGACGTTTGTGTAACAGAATGGACAGAGCTGAGATCTGTCCCTTTAATGAACTAGCAGATAAACCCTTTTCTAAACCTTCTTGTAGAAAAGACAATATCCTAGGAATCCTAACCTTACTCCAAGAGTAACCTTTGGATTCACACCAATATAGGTATTTACGCCATATCTTATGGTAAATCTTTCTGGTAACAGGTTTCCTAGCCTGTATTAAGGTATCAATAACTGACTCAGAAAATCCACGTCTTGATAAAATCAAGCGTTCAATTTCCAAGCAGTCAGCTTCAGAGAAGTTAGATTTTGATGTTTGAAGGGACCCTGTATCAGAAGGTCCTGTTTCAGAGGTAGAGACCAAGGTGGACAGGATGACATGTCCACCAGGTCTGCATACCAAGTCCTGCGTGGCCACGCAGGTGCTATTAGAATCACTGATGCTCTCTCTTGTTTGATTCTGGCAATCAATCGAGGAAGCAACGGGAAGGGTGGAAACACGTAAGCCATCCTGAAGTCCCAAGGTGCTGTCAGAGCATCTATCAGGACTGCTCCTGGATCCCTGGATCTGGACCCGTAACGAGGAAGCTTGGCGTTCTGTCGAGACGCCATGAGATCTATCTCTGGTTTGCCCCAACGACGAAGTATTTGGGCAAAGACCTCCGGATGAAGTTCCCACTCCCCCGGATGAAAAGTCTGATGACTTAAGAAATCCGCCTCCCAGTTCTCCACTCCCGGGATGTGGATTGCTGACAGGTGGCAAGAGAGAGACTCTGCCCAACAAATTATCTTTGATACTTCCATCATAGCTAGGGAGCTTCTTGTCCCTCCCTGATGGTTGATGTAAGCTACAGTCGTGATGTTGTCCGACTGAAACCTGATGAACCCCCGAGTTGTCAACTGGGGCCAAGCCAGGAGGGCATTGAGAACTGCTCTCAATTCCAGAATGTTTATTGGCAGGAGACTCTCCTCCTGACTCCATTGTCCCTGAGCCTTCAGAGAATTCCAGACGGCACCCCAACCTAGAAGGCTGGCGTCTGTTGTTACAATTGTCCAGTCTGGTCTGCTGAATGGCATCCCCCTGGACAGATGTGGCCGAGAAAGCCACCATAGAAGAGAATTTCTGGTCTCTTGATCCAGATTCAGAGAAGGGGATAAGTCTGAGTAATCCCCATTCCACTGACTTAGCATGCACAGTTGCAGTGGTCTGAGGTGTAAGCGTGCAAAGGGTACTATGTCCATTGCCGCTACCATTAAGCTGATTACCTCCATGCATTGAGCCACTGACGGGTGTTGAATGGAATGAAGGGTGCGGCAAGCACTTTGAAGTCTTGTTAGCCTGTCCTCTGTCAGGTAAATCTTCATTTCTACAGAATCTATAAGAGTCCCCAGGAAGGGAACTCTTGTGAGTGGAACGAGTGAACTTTTCTTTTCGTTCACCTTCCATCCATGTGACCTTAGAAATTCCAGCACTAACTCTGTATGAGACTTGGCAGTTTGAAAGCTTGAAGCTTGTATCAGAATGTCGTCTAGGTATGGAGCTACCGAGATTCCCCGCGGTCTTAGTACCGCCAGAAGAGCACCCAGAACCTTTGTGAAGATTCTTGGAGCTGTAGCCAATCCGAATGGAAGAGCCACAAACTGGTAATGCCTGTCTAGGAAGGCAAACCTTAGGTACCGATAATGATCTTTGTGAATCGGTATGTGAAGGTAAGCATCTTTTAAATCTACAGTGGTCATGTATTGACCCTCTTGGATCATAGGTAAAATTGTCCGAATAGTCTCCATCATGAACGATGGAACTCTTAGGAATTTGTTTAGGATCTTTAAGTCCAGGATTGGTCTGAAAGTTCCCTCTTTTTTGGGAACCACAAACAGATTTGAGTAAAACCCCTGTCCCTGTTCCGATCGTGGAACTGGATGGATTACTCCCATTAACAAGAGCTCTTGTACGCAGCGTAGAAACGCCTCTTTCTTTGTCTGGATTGTTGACAATCTTGACAGATGAAATCTCTCTCTTGGAGGAGAGTATTTGAAGTCCAGAAGGTATCCCTGAGATATTATCTCTAGCGCCCAGGGATCCTGAACATCTCTTGCCCAAGCCTGGGCGAAGAGAGAAAGTCTGCCCCCCACTAGATCCGATCCCGGATCGGGGGCCCTCAATTCATGCTGTTTTAGGGGCAGCAGCAGGTTTCCTAGTCTGCTTGCCCTTGTTCCAGGACTGGTTAGGTTTCCAGCCTTGTCTGTAGCGAGCAACAGCTCCTTCCTGTTTTGGTGCAGAGGAAGTTGATGCTGCTCCTGCTTTGAAATTACGAAAGGAACGAAAATTAGACTGTCTAGTCTTGGCTTTGGCTTTGTCCTGAGGCAGGGCATGGCCTTTACCTCCTGTAATGTCAGCGATAATCTCTTTCAACCCGGGCCCGAATAAGGTCTGCCCTTTGAAAGGTATATTAAGCAATTTAGACTTAGAAGTAACATCAGCTGACCAGGATTTTAGCCACAGCGCCCTGCGTGCCTGAATGGCGAATCCTGAATTCTTCGCCGTAAGTTTAGTAAGATGTACTACGGCCTCCGAAATGAATGAATTAGCTAGTTTAAGGACTCTAAGCCTGTCCGTAATGTCGTCCAGAGTAGCTGAACCAATGTTCTCTTCCAGAGACTCAATCCAGAATGCCGCTGCAGCCGTGATCGGCGCAATGCATGCAAGGGGTTGCAATATAAAACCTTGTTGAACAAACATTTTCTTAAGGTAACCCTCTAACTTTTTATCCATTGGATCTGAAAAAGCACAGCTATCCTCCACCGGGATAGTGGTACGCTTAGCTAAGGTAGAAACTGCTCCCTCCACCTTAGGGACCGTTTGCCATAAGTCCCTTGTGGTGGCGTCTATTGGAAACATTTTTCTAAATATCGGAGGGGGTGAGAACGGCACACCGGGTCTATCCCACTCCTTAGTAACAATTTCAGTAAGTCTCTTAGGTATAGGAAAAACCTCAGTACTCGTCGGTACCGCAAAATATTTATCCAACCTACACATTTTCTCTGGTATTGCAACTGTGTTACAATCATTCAGAGCCGCTAACACCTCCCCTAGTAATACACGGAGGTTTTCCAGTTTAAATTTAAAATTTGAAATATCTGAATCCAGTCTGTTTGGATCAGAACCGTCACCCACAGAATGAAGTTCTCCGTCCTCATGTTCTGCCACCTGTGACGCAGTGTCTGACATGGCCCTAATATTATCAGTGCACTCTGTTCTCACCCCAGAGTGATCACGCTTACCTCTTAGTTCTGGTAATTTAGCCAAAACCTCAGTCATAACAGTAGCCATATCCTGTAATGTGATTTGTAATGGCCGCCCAGATGTACTCGGCGCTACAATATCACGCACCTCCCTCTGAGCGGGAGATGTAGGTACTGACACGTGAGGCGAGTTAGTCGGCATAACTCTCCCCTCGTTGTTTGGTGAAATTTGTTCAATTTGTACAGATTGACTTTTATTTAAAGTAGCATCAATACAGTTAGTACATAAATTTCTATTGGGCTCCACTTTGGCATTGCAACAAATGACACAGGTATCATCCTCTGAATCAGACATGTTTAACACACTAGCAAATAAACTTGCAACTTGGAAATACAATTCAATTAGAATAATATTAAAACGTACTGTGCCTTTAAGAAGCACAGAAGATCTATGACAGTTGAAAATTAATAAATTGAAACAGTTATAGCCTCAATCCTTGTAAACAACACAACTTTAGCAAAGGTTTAATCCCATTAGCAAAGATAACAAATTCTGAAAGCAGGAAACAAATTACAGAATAAACGTTTTTTATCTCAGTCAAACTATAATTCTCACAGCTCTGCTGAGAGAAATTACCTCCCTCAAAATAAGTTTTGAAGACCCCTGAGCTCTGTAGAGATGAACCGGATCATGCAGGGAATACAATGAGTTGCTGACTGAAATATTTGATGCATAGTAAAAGCGCCAAAAAACGGCCCCTCCCCCTCACACACAGCAGTGAGGGAGAACAGAAACTGTCAGAAAAACAGATTAAGCAACTGCCAAGTGGAAAAATAGTGCCCAAACATTTATTCACACAGTACCTCAGCAAATGAAAACGATTTTACATTCCAGCAAAAACGTTAAACATAATCTCTAGTTATTAAACAGCTTTATGTATTTCTTACAGTGTAATTCTAGTGAAGTACCATTCCCCAGAATACTGAAGTGTAAAGTATACATACATGACATTATATCGGTATGGCAGGATTTTCTCATCAATTCCATTGTCAGAAAATAAAAACTGCTACATACCTCTATGCAGATTCATCTGCCCGCTGTCCCCTGATCTGAAGTTTACCTCACTCCTCAGATGGCCGAGAACAGCAATATGATCTTAACTACTCCGGCTAAAATCATAGCAAAACTCTGGTAGATTCTTCTTCAAACTCTGCCAGAGAGGTAATAACACACTCCGGTGCTATTTTAAAATAACAAACTTTTGATTGAAGATATAAAACTAAGTATAATCACCATAGTCCTCTCACACATCCTATCTAGTCGTTGGGTGCAAGAGAATGTCTGGGAGTGACGTAGAGGGGAGGAGCTATATGCAGCTCTGCTGGGTGAATCCTCTTGCACTTCCTGATGGGGAGGAGTAATATCCCAGAAGTAATGATGACCCGTGGACTGATCACACTTAACAGAAGAAAAGATAGTGTGTGAATTACAGTGCCTCATATATATGTTTAATGCAGTGACTCGATGTACTCTGTGAAGATTTATCATGTTACATTGGGCTTTACCCACAGCCGCGTAGGTGATGTCAGGTTTACCCGGATAATGCTAGGATTACCCAATTTTGTAATTTACCCGCAACACATATATTCATATACACACACAAAACTTTTTTATAGAACATTTGCCAGATGGTTTTACAGTTTCTTTACCTGATAATACTCATTTTGACTGCATTATCACACAAGAGCTGTACGTTGTTGCTTGCGCCATGTCATTACAACAAACTCTTTACATGCTGCTTCTTTAAACTATTCAAAAATATTTTTATTCAAAAAAAGTTTAAACAAATGTTATTAAATCAAGATCATACCATATGCATTTGTTTCCTCTGATTATTAACATTACTCCAGTTGTATTTGCATTGCCTGTTTCTCACATTTGTTACAAGCTATGAAGTATAATTAATTCATAGTACCATTTCTCTGCACAGCAGTGCGATAATAGTGTAAATTATATTTAATGTTTCATAAGCCAAATGCTTTAATTACCTATAACTCTGGATAAAATAAAGACATTTCAAATGTTTTACACAAATTAGGAATAGTGCTCACTACAACTTTTTGACTATACAGTTCCATATTCCAAGTTCAATGGAAAGCTATTAAGAGTTTGTTGGTTGTAAGATTGTATTAAAACTACAAATTTGCCTTGTATTTCTGGCAACCGCTACAAAAAATAAATATTTAAAGTGAACACAGTAAAGCAGTTATTGAGATATTTAAAAGAATAATTAAAGGGATAGTCTAATCAAGGTTAAACTTTCATGAGTCAGATAGAGCATGCCATTTTAAGCAACTTTCTAAATTACTCCTATTATCATTTTTTCAACCTTCTCTGTAAGCTTAGGAGTCAGGTCATGTTTTTGTTCAGCACCTGGGCAGTGCTTGCTGATTGGTAGCTACATTTAGACACCAATCAGCAAGTGCTACCTAGGTGCTAAACCAAAAATGGACCGGCTCTTAATCTTACATTCTTGCTTTTTCAAATAAAGATGCCAAAAGAATGAAAAAAAAAAATAGGAATAAATTAGAAAGTTCTTTAAAATTGCCTGCTCTACCTGAATCATGAGAGTTTAATGTTGACTAGACAACCCTATTAAGAAAACACAATTTATGCTTACCTGATAAATTTATTTCTCTTGTGGTGTATCCAGTCCACGGATCATCCATTACTTGTGGGATATTCTCATTCCCAACAGGAAGTTGCAAGAGGACACCCACAGCAGAGCTGTAATATAGCTCCTCCCCTAACTGTCATAGCCAGTCATTCGACCGAAAACAAGCCGAGAAAGGAGGAACCATAGGGTGCAGTGGTTACTGTAGTTTAAATTTAAAAATTACCTGCCTTAAAAGGACAGGGCGGGCCGTGGACTGGATACACCACAAGAGAAATAAATTTATCAGGTAAGCATAAATTGTGTTTTCTCTTGTAAGGTGTATTCAGTCCACGGATCATCCATTACTTGTGGGATACCAATACCAAAGCTAAAGTACACGGATGAAGGGAGGGACAAGGCAGGTACTTAAATGGAAGGAACCACTGCCTGTAAAACCTTTCTCCCAAATATAGCCTCCGAAGAAGCAAAAGTATCAAATTTGTAAAAATTTGAAAAAGTATGAAGCGAAGACCAAGTTCAACAGAAGCCTCATTTTTAAAGGCCCAAGTGGAAGCCACAGCTCTAGTGGAATGAGCTGTAATCCTTTTAGGAGGCTGCTGTCCAGCAGTCTCATAGGCTAAGCAGATTATGCTTCTTAGCCAAAAAGAAAGAGAGGTTGCCGAAGCCTTTTGACCTCTCCTCCGTCCAGAGTAGACAACAAACAAAGCAGATGTTTGACGAAAATCTTTAGTAGCTTGTAAGTAAAACTTTAAAGCACGGACCACGTCCAGATTGTGTAATAGACGTTCCTTCTTCGAAGAAGGATTAGGACACAAGGATGGAACAACAATCTCTTGATTGATATTCTTGTTAGATACCACCTTAGGTAAGAACCCAGGTTTGGTACGCAGGACTACCTTATCTGTATGAAAAATCAGATAAGGAGAATCACATTATAAGGCAGTTAGCTCAGAGACTCTACGAGCCGAGGAACGAGGAAATAGCTACCAAAAAAAAAGAACTTTCCAAGATAAAAGTTTGATATCTATGGAATGAAGAGGTTCAAACTGAACTCCTTGAAGAACCTTAAGAACCAAATTTAAGCTCCATGATGGAGCAACAGGTTTAAACACAGGCTTGATTCTAACTAAAGCCTGACAAAATGCCTGAACGTCTGGAAAATCTGCCAGACGCTTGTGCAAAAGAATAGACAGAGCAGAAATCTGTCCCTTTAAGGAACTAGCTGACAATCCTTTTTCCAAACCTTCTTGGAGAAAAGATAATATCCTGGGAATCCTGACCTTACTCCATGAGTAACCCTTGGATTCACACCAATAAAGATATTTACGCCATATCTTAGGTTAAATTTTCTTGGTGACAGGCTTTCGTGACTGTATTAAGGTATCAATAACTGACTCGGAGAAGCCACGCTTTGATAAAATCAAGCGTTCAATCTCCAGGCAGTCAGCCTCAGAGAAATTAGATTTGGATGGTTGAAAGGACCCTGAAGTAGAAGGTCCTGTCTCAGAGGTAGAGACCATGGTGGAAAGGATGACATGTCCACTAGATCTGCATAACAGGTCCTGCGTGGCCACGCAGGTGCTATCAGAATCACTGATGCTCTCTCCTGCTTGATCTTTGCAATCAGTCGAGGGAGCAGAGGAAACAGTGGAAACACATAAACCAGGTTGAAAGACCAGGGCACTGCTAGAGCATCTATCAGTGTCGCCTTGGGATCCCTGGACCTGGATCCGTAACATGGAAGCTTGGCGATCTGGCAAGATGCCATGAGATCCAGTTCTGGTTTGCCCCAACGATGAATCAGTTGTGCAAAAACCTCCGGCTGAAGTTCCCACTCTCCCGGATAAAAAGTCTGACGACTTAGAAAATCCGCCTCCCAGTTCTCTACACCTGGAATATGGATAGCTGATAGGTGGCAAGAGTGAATCTCTGCCCAGCGAATTATTTTTGAAACTTCTAACATCGCTAGGGAACTTCTTGTTCCCCCTTGATGGTTGATGTAAGCTACAGTCGTGATGTTGTCCGACTGAAATCTGATGTACCTCAGAGTTGCTAACTGAGGCCAAGCCTGAAGAGCATTGAATATCGCTCTTAGTTCCAGAATATTTATTGGAAGGAGAGACTCCTCCTGAGTCCACGATCCCTGAGCCTTCAGGGAATTCCAGATTGCACCCCAACCTAGAAGGCTGGCATCTGTTGTTACAATTGTCCAATCTGGCCTGCGAAAGGTCATACCTTTGGACAGATGGACCAGAGATAGCCACCAGAGAAGAGAATCCCTGGTCTCTTGGTCCAGATTCAGTTGAGGGGACAAATCTGTGTAATCCCCGTTCCACTGACTGAGCATTCATAGTTGCAGCGGTCTGAGATGTAAGCGTGCAAACGGCACTATGTCCATTGTCGCTACCATTAAGCCGATTACTTCCATACACTGAGCCACCGAAGGGCGCGGAATGGAATGAAGAACCCGGCAGGAATTTAGAAGCTTTGATAACCTGGACTCCGTCAGGTAAATTTTCATTTCTACAGAATCTATCAGAGTCCCTAGAAAGGAAACTCTTGTGAGTGGGGATAGAGAACTCTTTTCCTCATTCACTTTCCACCCATGCGACCTCAGAAATGCCAGTACTACATCCGTATGAGACATGGCAATTTGGAAGTTTGACGCCTGTATCAGGATGTCATCTAAATAAGGGGCTACTGCTATGCCCCGCGGCCTTAGGACCGCCAGAAGCGACCCTAGAACCTTTGTAAAGATTCTTGGGGCTGTAGCTAATCCAAAGGGAAGAGCTACAAACTGGTAATGCCTGTCTAGAAAGGCAAACCTGAGAAACCGATGATGATCTTTGTGTATCGGAATGTGAAGATAAGCATCCTTTAGATCCACTGTAGTCATATATTGACCCTCCTGGATCATTAGTAGGATGGTACGAATAGTTTCCATCTTGAATGATGGAACTTTGAGGAATTTGTTTAAGATCTTTAGATCCAAAATTGGTCTGAAGGTTCCCTCTTTTTTGGGAACCACAAACAGATTTGAGTAAAAACCCTGTCCCTGTTCCTCCTTTGGAACTGGATGGATCACTCCCATAACTAGGAGGTCTCGTACACAGTGTAAGAATGCCTCTCTCTTTATCTGGTTTGTAGATAATTGTGAAAGGTGAAATCTCCCTTTTTGGGGGGGAAGCTTTTAAGTCCAGGAGATATCCCTGGGATATAATTTCCAACGCCCAGGGATCCTGAACATCTCTTGCCCACGCCTGGGCAAAGAGTGAAAGTCTGCCCCCTACTAGATCCGTTACCGGATAGGGGGCCGTTCCTTCATGCTGTCTTAGAGGCAGCAGCAGGCTTTTTGGCCTGCTTACCTTTTTTCCAGGTCTGGATTGGTCTCCAGACCGTCTTGGATTGAGCAAAAGTTCCCTCTTGTTTAGCATTAGAGGACGTTGATGCCGCACCTGCCTTGAAGTTTCGAAAAGCACGAAAATTAGACTGTTTGGCCCTAGATTTGGACCTGTCCTGAGGAAGGGCATGACCTTTTCCTCCAGTGATATCAGCAATAATCTCCTTCAAACCAGGCCCGAATATGGTCTGCCCCTTGAAGGGAATGTTAAGTAGCCATAGCGCTCTGTGCGCCTGTATAGCAAAACCAGAATTCTTAGCCGTTAGTTTAGTCAAATGAACAATGGCATCAGAATAAAAGAATTGGCTAGCTTAAGTGCTCTAAGTTTGCCAAGTATGTCATCCAATGGAGTCGCTACCTGTAAAGCCTCTTCCAGAGACTCAAACCAGTACGCCGCAGCAGCAGTGACAGGGGCAATGCATGCAAGGGGCTGTAGGATAAAACCTTGTTCAATAAATATTTTCTTAAGGTAACCTCTACATTTTTATCCATTGTAACTAAAAAAAAAAAAAAAAAAAAGCACAACTGTCCTCGACAGGAATAGTAGAACGCTTTACTAGAGTAGAAACTGCTCCCTCCACCTGAGGGACTGTCTGCCATAAGTCCCGTGTGGTGGCGTCTATTGGAAACATTTTTCTAAAAATAGGAGGGGAAGAGAACGGCACACCTGGTCTATCCCATTCCTTATTAATAATTTCTGTAAACCTTTTAGGTATTTGGAAAAACATCAGTACACACCGGCACTGCATAGTATTTATCCAGTCTACACAATTTCTCTGGCACTGCAATGGTATCACAGTCATTCAGAGCAGCTAAAACCTCCCTAAGCAACACGAGGAGGTGTTCAAGCTTAAATTTAAATGTAGAAATATTAGAATCAGGTATCTTTCCTGAGTCATTAACATCACCCACTGACTGAAGCTCTCTTTCCTCAGCTTCTGCATATTGTGAGGCAGTATCAGACATGGTTCTTAAAGCGTCAGTATGCTCTGCATTTTGTCTCACCCCAGAGCTATCTCGCTTACCTCTAAGTTCAGGTAGTCTGGCTAATACCGCTGATAGTGTATTATCCATGACTGCCGCCATGTCTTGTAAAGTAAACGCTATGGGCACCCTAGATGTACTTGGCGCCATTTGAGCGTGAGTCCCTTAAGCGGGAGTCAAAGGGTCTGACACGTGGGGAAAGTTAGACGGCATAACTTCCCCCTTGTCAGATTCCTCTGGTGATAATTTTTTTAAAGACAGAAAATGATCTTTATTGCATAAAATGAAATCAGTACATTTGGTACACATTCTAAGAGGGGGTTCCACCATGGCTTTTAAACATAATAAACAAGGAGTTTCTTCTATGTCAGACATGTTTATACAGACTAGCAATGAGACTAGCAAGCTTGGAAAACACTTTAAATCAAGTTAACAAGCAAATATAAAAAACGGTACTGTGCCTTTAAGAGAAACAAATTTTGTCAGAATTTGAAAAACAGTGAAAAAATGCAGTAAATCAAATGAAATTTTTACAGTGTGTATAATAGGCTAACAGAGCATTGCACCCACTTGCAAATGGATGATTAACCCCTTAGTTAAAAAAAAAACGGATCAAAAAAACGAAATAGACGTTTTTTTAACAGTCACAACCAAGCTGTGGCCCTACCTTCCCCAATAAACGACTTTGGAAAGCCTTTGGGCCCTTTAGAGATGTCCTATAGCATTCAGAGGGCCTTTGAGGGAAGCTGGATGTCACAGTTTGTAATTTTAAGTGCACCAACTGTAACTTTTTATACTACAACAGTGGAAAGCCTCAGGTTTCTAGTCAAAATTTAAGCCAGCCATGTGGAAAAAACTAGGCCCCAATAAAGTTTTATCACCAAAGCATATATAAAAACGATTAAACATGCCAGCAAACGTTTTATATTGCAATATCATAAGGGTATTACCCCTGGGAGTAAGCATGATACCAGTCATTATTAAATCACTGTATTCAGGCTTAACTTACATTAATCCGGTATCAGCAGCATTTTCTAGTGTTTTCCATCTCTAGAAAAAATTATAACTGCACATACCTGATAGCAGAATAAACTGCATGCCATTCTCTCGCTGAAGTTACCTCACCTGTGTAATCCCCTCAGACATATGTGAGAACAGCAATGGATCTTAGTTACAACCTGCTAAGATCATAGAAACCTCAGGCAGATTCTTCTTCTATTTACTGCCTGAGATAAAATAGCACAACTCCGGTACTATTTAAAAATAACAAACTTTTGATTGAAGAAAATAAACTAGCTATATTTAACCACTCTCTCCTACAACGTCCTTTCTAGTTGAGAGTTGCAAGAGAATGACTGGCTATGACAGTTAGGGGAGGAGCTATATTACAGCTCTGCTGTGGGTGTCCTCTTGCAACTTCCTGTTGGGAATAAGAATATCCCACAAGTAATGGATGATCCGTGGACTGGATACACCTTACAAGAGAAAAGTGAGATTTAAACTCCAGTAGCTTGCATAACAGTTCATTGGAAGCTAGGTTGCAACATGCTCATTATTTTATGAAAACAAACATATTTAAAAGGGACAGGAAGCCCCAAAATGTTATTTAATAATTCAGATAGAACATACAATTTTAATCAACTTTCCAATCTACTTCTATTATCACATTCACTTCATTCTCTTGATATCCTTAGCTGAAGGAACATTGGCAGCTAGCTGAGCACACCTTGTTAGCCAATCACAAGAGACAAATGTGTGCAGGCACCAATCAGCAGTTAGCTCCCACTAGTGCAGGATGTGTGCATATTCTTTTTCAACAATGGAAACTAAAGAAACAAAGCATATATGAAAATAGAAGTGAATTTAAAAGGGTCTTAAAATGACATGCTCTATCTGAATCATGCAAATGTATTTTTTACTTTCCTATCCCTTTAAGCAATTAACGTATATTTTAATAAACCTGTACTTTTAGGCCAATCTTTACATTCAGAAGATCATTATATGTAGCAATTATTTGGTGTGAAATGAAAAATAAATCTATAATTTGTTATTGCTTTAATTATTTTTTCAGTTGTTTACTATACAATATATTTTAGTCCTTTAGAAAAGCTTATCAACGTATTTATCTACAAATATAACACAGACTGTGATTTTAATAGAAAAAAATAATAAGTTAAAAACTTTACTAAAGGATTAAACTATATCACTATATGTTTAATTTCTGCAAAAGGGGTTAAAAATGAATTGGCAAAACCCTGATTGGCAGCCACAGTATATTCCAGCTCCCAGCAGGAAACGGTCAATCACTGGCAGATACATACGTATGCTGTTCCTAACTGGCCCACTGGCCATGTTCTGCTCAAAAGATTCAAGCTACATGTTTAACCACTTGTGGGTGTATTAAATCATAGTTAGCAAGGCAATATAAACAAGCACAAAAACATTCAACACAAAAGTGTGCACCAATACTATAATACAAGAAAATAATTACTGCTCACACCAGTGTATTTTAAATTCAAAACCAGTATACTGATATTGTAAACCTGATGAATAAGCCATGTTGTGACAGAGCCGTGAAACATTGTTAAGCAGCATTTTAAGTTACCCTTGTTTCAATTTAAAACAAGAGGTGTGTACAGTCCATTTGAATCAACATTATACATTTGAAGGTATTGTTCCTGCCATTGGATGGTTGGAAGCAGTTCTGTCTGCATGTGAACTTGTGAATAACTCAACTAGGATGATTGCGAGAAACTCCCTGCATGCAATCGGGTGCTTTGTACTTGTGAAAAAATTTAATCTATTTCACCTTAATGTTGAAATTATTTTGGAAGTTAATGCACAATTTTGACACCCTTCTGTTTGCAAAAAAGGAAATTTATGCTTACCTGATAAATTAATTTCTTTTACGATACACCAAGTCCATGGGTTTCATCCTTTACTTGTGGGATATATTCCTCCTGCTAAGAGGAAGGGGCAAAGAGCACCACAGCAGAGCTGCTATATAGCTCCTCCCCTAACTCCTCCCCCCAGTCATTCGACCAAAGGTATAGGAAGAGAAAGGGAAAGAACTAACAAGGTGCAGAGGTGACTAAAGTTTATAAAAAAAAAAAATTCTGTCCCAAAATGACAGGGCGGGCCGTGGACTCTGTATATCGTAAAAGAAATTAATTTATCAGGTAAGCATAAATTTCCTTTTCTTTTACAAGATATACAGAGTCCACAGGTTTTCATCCTTTACCACAGCTTGAAGCACCTTTCTCCCAAAGATAGCCTCAGAAGAAGCAAAAGTATCAAATTTGTAAAATTTGGAAAAAGTATGAAGTGAGGACCAAGTCGCAGCCTTACAAATCTCTTCAACAGAAGCATCGTTCTTAAAAGCAAAAGTGGAAGCCACAGCTCTAGTGGAATGAGCCGTAATCCTTTCAGGGGGCTGCTGTCCAGCAGTCTCATATGCCAAGCAGATGATGCTTCTCAGCCAAAAAGAGAGAGGTAGCCGTAGCTTTTGACCCCTACGTTTCCCAGAATAAACAACAAAAAGGGAAGATGTTTGACAGAAATCCTTGGTCGCTTGTAAATAAAATTTTAAAGAGCGAACCACATCCAAATTATGTAACAAACGTTCCTTCTTAGAGGAAGGATTAGGACACAAGGAAGGAAACACAATTTCCTGAGTAATATTCTTATTTGAAACTACCAGGTTTAGTCCGCAAAACCACCTTATCAGAATGGAATATAAGATAAGGGGAATCACATTGCAACGCAGAAAGCTCAGAAACTCTTCGAGCCGAAGAAATACCTACTAAAAACAAAACTTTCCAAGATAACAGTTTAATATCTATGGAATGCATGGGTTCAAACGGAACCCCTTGAAGAACATTAAGAACTAAATTCAAACTCCATGGCGGAGCAATTGGTTTAAACACAGGCTTGATTCTGATTAAAGCCTGACAAAATTCCTGAACATCTGGGACATCTGCCAGACGCTTGTGAAGCAAAATTGACAAAGCAGAAATTTGTCCCTTCAAGGAACTAGCTGATAATCCCTTCTCCAATCCTTCTTGGAGAAAAGACAAAATCCTAGGAATCCTAATCTTACTCCATGAGTAACCCTTGGATTCGCACCAAGAAAGATATTTACGCCATATCTTATGGTAAATTTTTCTAGTGACTGGCTTGCGAGCCTGAATCAAGGTACCAATGACCGGCTCAGAGAAACCTCGCTTAGATAAAATCAAGCGTTCAATTTCCAAGCAGTCAGCTGCAGAGAAGTGAGATTTGGATGCTGGAAAGGACCTTGAATGAGAAGGTCCTTTCTCAATGGCAGTCTCCGCGGTGGCAGAGACGACATATCTACTAGATCTGCATACCAGGTCCTGCATGGCCACGCAGGCGCTATTAGAATTACTGAAGCCCTCTCCTGTTTGATTCTGGCAATCACACGAGGAAGGAGAGGAAACTGTGGAAACACATAAGCCAGGTTGAACGACCAAGGTACTGCTAGAGCATCTATCAGTACAGCCTGGGGATCCCTTGACCTGGACCCGTAGCGTGGAAGTTTGGCATTGTGTCGAGATGCCATCAGATCCAATTCTGGTGTGCCCCATTGATGAGTCAAGGCTGCAAACACCTCCGGATGGAGTTCCCACTCCCCTGGATGAAAAGTCTGACGACTTAGAAAATCCGCTTCCCAGTTTTCTACTCCTGGGATATAGATCGCAGACAGATGGCAAGAGTGAGCCTCCGCCCATCGAATTATCTTTGATACTTTTATCATTGCTAGAGAACTCCTTGTTCCCCCCTGATGATTGCTATATGCCCCAGTCGTGATATTGTCTGACTGGAATCTTATGAATTGGCCAAAGCCAACTGAGGCCACGTTGGATATCACTCTCAGTTCCAGAATATTGATTGGCAATTGAGACTCCGCCTGAGTCCACACACCCTGAGCCTTCAGGGAATTCCAGACTGCACCCCAGCCCAGAAGACTGGCGTCTGTCGTTACTATTACCCAAGATGGCCTGTGGAAGCACATCCCTTGGGACAGATTGTCCTGCGACAACCACCACCAAAGAGAGTATCTGGTCCATTGGTCCAGATTTATCTGAGGACATAAATTTGCATAATCCCCATTCCACTGACTGAGCATGCACAGTTGTAGTGGTCTGAGATGAAAACGAGCAAACGGGATGATATCCATTGCTGCTACCATTAGTCCGATGACTTCCATACACTGAGCCACTGATGGCCGATGAATGGACTGCAGAGCCCGGCAAGTATTTAGAATCTTTGATTTTCTGACTTCTGTCAGAAATATTTTCATGTCTACCGAGTCGATCAGAGTTCCCAGGAATGGAACTCTTGTCTTTGGAACTAGTGAACTCTTTCCTACATTCACTTTCCAACCGTGAGTTCTCAGAAATGACAACACGATGTCCGTGTGAGATTTGGACAGATGATAGGTTGACGCCTGGATCAAGATATCGTCCAGATAGGGCGCCACCGTTATGCCTCGCGGCCTGAGAACCGCTAGAAGAGACCCTAGAACCTTCATGAAGATCCTGGGAGCTGTGGCCAACCCGAAGGGAAGGGTCACAAACTGATGTTTGTCCTGAAATGCAAATCACAGGAACTGATGATGATCCTTGTGGATAGGAATGTGAAGGTACGCATTCTTCAGGTCCACTGTGGTCATGTATTGACCCTCCTGGATCATTGGCAAAATTGTACGAATAGTCTCCATCTTGAACGATTTGAGATCTAAAATCGGTCTGAATGTTCCCTCTTTTTTGGGAACCACGAATAGATTTGAATAGTACCCCTGCCCCTGTTCCCGATCTGGAACTGGGCAAATTACACCCATGGTGTAGCGGTCTTTTACACAGCGTAAGAATGCCTTTCTTTTTGTCTGGTCTACAGACATTCGCGAAAGATGAAATCTTCCCCTTGGGGGGGGGGGGGGGAGTCCTTGAATTCCAACTGATACCCCTGGGTCACAATTTCCAATGCCCAGAGATCCTGTACATCCCTTGCCCAAGCCTGAGCAAAGAAAGAGAGTCTGCCCCCTACTAAATCCGGTCCCGGATCGGGGGCTGCCCCTTCATGTTGTTTTGGTAGCAGCAGAGGGCTTTTTGACTTGTTTACCTTTATTCCAGGCCTGGTTAGGTCTCCAGACCACCTTGGATTGAGCAACGTTCCCTTCCTGCTTAGTGGAGGGAGAGGAAACAGAGGATGTTCCTTTAAAATTTCGAAAGGAACGAAAATTATTTTGTTTATTCCTCATCTTGAGGGGCTTGTCCTGAGGTAGGGTGTGACCCTTACCTCCAGTAATGTCAGAGATTATTTCCTTCAACTCCGGCCGAATAGGATCTTACCTTTGAAGGGAATAGATAAAAGCATAGATTTAGACGATACATCAGCCGACCATGACTTTAGCCATAACGCTCTGCGCGCTACAATAGCAAAGCCTGCGTTTTTTGCTGCTAATTTTGCAAGTTGAAAAGCAGCATCAGTCATAAAAGAATTTGCTAGTTTAAGAGCCTTAATTCTGTCTAAAATGTCCTCTAAAGGTGTCTCAACCTTCAGAGACTCTTCCAGGGCATCAAACAAAAAGGCAGCTGCAGTAGTTACTGGAACCAAGCAAGCTATAGGCTGTAAGAGGAAACCCTGGTGAACAAATATTTTCTTTAGAAGACCCTCTAATTTTTTATCCATAGGGTCTTTAAAAGCACAACTGTCCTCAATGGGTATAGTTGTACGTTTAGCTAAAGTAGATATAGCTCTATCCAACTTGGGAATCAATTGCCAGAAGTCCTGCATGGTGTCAGATATGGGAAACATTTTCTTAAAACTAGGAGAGGGAGAAAACGGTATACCTGGTCTATCCCATTCCTTCTTAACAATTTCCGAAATTCTCTTAGGAACCGGAAAAACATCTGTGTAAGTAGGTATTTCCAAATATTTGTCCATTTCACACAATTTTTCTGGGGGAAACGTGATCGGGTCACAATCATCCAGAGTCGCCAGAACCTCCCTGAGCAATAAGCGGAAGTGTTCTAATTTGAATTTAAAGGACACGAAGTCCGAATCTGTCTGAGGTAAAAATTTCCTGACTCTGAAAAATCCCTAACCCCCAAATCAGAGCATTGGGAGGGTGCATCGGAAATAGTCACTAAGGCGTCAGAGGGTTCAGTATCTACATTAATATCTGACCTATGGCGTTTACCCTGCAAACCTGGCAGTTTAGACAATACCTCTGTAAGGGTAGTAGACATAACTGCAGCCATATCTTGCAAAGTAAAAGAAGTAGACGCGCTAGAAGTACTTGGAGTCGCTTGTGTGGGCGTTAAAAGTTGTGACACTTGGGGAGAATTAGATGGCATATCTTGATTCTCTGCAGACTGAGAACCATCCTAAGGCCCACTTTCTTTATTTAAAATGTGATCCTTACAGTGTAAGGCCCTTTCAGTACAAGAAGGGCACAATGTAAGAGGGGGTTTCGCCATGGCTTCTAAACACATAGAACACTGAGTTCCCATGTCAGACATGTTGTACAGACTAGTAATAACAGCACAAGTCGTTCCCAATCTTTATTATATGTGAAAAAAAAACAATTCAGCACAAAAACGGTTACTGGGCCTTTAAGTATAAAAAGTGTACACTGTTTTGCAAAGTCGTTAAAACGATATTCAAAATGAATAATTTTGTTGATATGAGAGCCTAATGTGCTATTGGATATTGCACCACAAGTAATAGGAGAGATAAATCTTATGTTTAGTAAATTAGGCAGTAAAAAATGATCTGCAGACAATTTTCACTTAATGGCTTCTGCACCTAGCCACAGCTCTGCTGTGGCGCGTACCTGCCCCCAAGACCTGTCAAAACGATCCGGTCCCACTCCAAAATACAGCCTCACAGTCTGGTTCCAACCGGAGCTAATGGCTGCTGCCTCTCCAGAAACTAACTGAGAAAACCGCATGGGAAGCGTTTCAACAATAAAAATATGCACACACTGCTTTTTTGTAATGAACATGCCATGTGAACCCCACAAAAAAATTAAACTCAGCCTCAATAAACCTCATAATTGTAACATTAGGTGTTTCCTAGGCTGCCCCGGTGTCTAAAACCAGCCCTTAAGTATCCCATGTTATCTTGAATGGGATAATAATACACATGTTACTACAGTACCACCCTTTTTTTTATATATATAAGGAATACTGCTTACCCTTTCCCCGCATGGGAAATATGTCAGCCAAATTCTGATATATCAGGTCTCCTCAGAATGTAAATGACTGCAGATACCTTGATACTGCTTGCAGCAAGAAAACGTTCCCCCATACTGAAGATTTCTCCTGTACTTCCTCAGTAAAACTTGAGAGAACGAACATGGATCTTAGTTACTACTGCTAAGATCATCAGACTCAAGGCATGATTCTTCTTCTATGTCATGCCAGAGTAAAAACAGTACTCACCGGTACCATTTAAAATAAAAAATTATTGATTGAAGAAAAACTAAACTATCTCTTTATCATCACATAAACTTTACCCTTCCTATTGCTAGCATAGGCAAAGAGAATGACTTGGGGGAGGAGTTAGGGGAGGAGCTATATATCCGCTCTGCTGTGGTGCTCTTTGCCACTTCCTGTTAGCAGGAGGAATATATCCCACAAGTAAAGGATGAAACCCGTGGACTCGGTATATCTTGTAAAAGAAAACATGTTCTGATGAATAATAGTATTTTTATTTTTGCATCACAAATGCCGCTTTAAAAGGGTCAAAATTAAATGTTCATAGTTCAAATAGGGCATGCAGTTTTAAACAACTTTCCAATTAACTTTTAGCATCAAATTAGTTTTGTTCTCCTGAAAGCTAAAACAAGGTAGGCTCATAAACTGATTTCTAAGCCCTTGAAAGCCACCTCTTATTTCCGTGAATCAGGACAGTTTTTCACAGTTAAACACTGCTAGTTCATGTGTGTCATAAAGATAACTGTGTTCTCTCCTGTGAAGCTATTTACGAGTCAGCACTTGTTAGCTAAAAAACTAAACCCTTTGTCAAAAGAACTAAGATAAAGGGGGCAGTCTGCAGAGGCTTAGATACAAGGTAATCGCAGAGGTAAAAAGTATATTAATATAGCAGTGTTGGTTATGCAAAACTAGGGAATGAGTAATAAAGGGATATCTATCTTTTTAAACAATAAACATTTTCAAGTAGACTATCCATTTAAGTTCACCTGCTAAATCCATTAGTATTTATTAAGAATCCATTAGAGAGCAAGTGTGTGTGTGTGTGTTTGGGGGTTAAATGCAACAGCATGACACTAATATACAAAGTCTTCCCAAATCACTGCTCTGAATATAAAACATTAATGCAAAAGTACCACTCTAGAAAAGACTGGAATACTTGGAGATAACAGACTAGGTTGGATGCAGAAAATGTCTTTCCCTCAATCACCAACTGTGGGAGACACTCAAATAATATGGTAAATAAGAAGTGAATCTTGAGAATACCAAATTACTTTAAAACAACTGGCCAAGCTAAAGGTTCTCATTTAAAAGCATCTAAATGGAACAACATGCATAGTGTTGGCCTTGGCAGGTATACTCAGGCCAAAAGTCTAAAATAATTCCCAATTAAAGAACTCAGTTTAAGGTCACTCAAGAGCTTTTATAAAGATTGAGCTGTAATTCAAGAGAATGAAGCCCCTGAATCCCCTTTAGTGTTTAATAAACCTAGAGCTCTCTTCCACTACAAGAATTGCGTTCAGATGAAGGGGTCACAGAAAAAAATATGTGACTTGAGCTTTGTAGGAACACAAGACTTGATATTTTCTAGAGTTGCAGCTAGAACCATAGTAATGATCATTTGGAGAAACGGACAACTGAAAAGAGGGAAAAAAATGGAAATGGAAAGCTGCTAAACATACTGATACAGATATTGGCACACACAAAATTAAGTCTGGTTTCTACTTCATATCTAAAGTAGTCATAACCTGTTCAGGCTCTATGCCTTTCTCGGGAATGTTTGGCCAAAAAGTACCTAGTGTGTATGGAACAAAGGTAAGGTTAGAAAAAAACCTGTCACTGAAAGTGATTGTCAACAGGTTCCTATGAGCCACAGCATAAAAAAGAGAACAAGGATGCATGACAAATACTAATTAATCAGGGTACTCCTAGAACCATAACTAGGTGGCTAATCAATATTTAGAAATAACACTCATGGACTCCTGAGGTTATACAACTTTAGGATTATACTAAGAAACAGCCAAATTGGAAACATTGCCTTCATAGGAGAACTAAAAGGACCAGCAACACAAGGAGAAGCTTCAAGCACATAATACGAGGGGGAAAATAATAGCAGCAGAACAAATAGAAAATCTATATGTACCAAAGTCCTACTGGTTGCACTCTTCAATCAAGTTATATATTGCACAACATCTCTCACTAGTAGAATTATTCAAGCTAAAAGACATTTACAAACTCAGCCCGACATACCATGACTTTATGCCTCTTGAGAAATATGCAATAGCATCAGCAAAGTCCCTTTCAAAAAAACAGGTATCTTAGCAAAAATGTGTAAAGTCCCTACACAGACACATTTCTATGACGAACACAGCTGCAGTTTGTGATACCATTTTATCTTACTCTCCATGCGATCTGACCAATTTTAATTAGCCATTATTAGCTATAACAAATACCTCAAGATTTAGAAGAAAATGTAGTGTTTCCCAGCCAACAGTTAACATTTTATCATTGTTTGTGTGTTTGCAGATACAGCTGCTTGACAAAAACTTTTATCCCCTATAAAGATATAGTAATTAGTAGGGGGAAAGCAGTTATTTAATCAATCTATGTAACCATCCTGGAATATTCACTTATATGTTGTTTACTTTTTAATTGACAGTTTAATACTGGGCAGAGCTGTTTAACTTGCATTATAGCTATGCAGCTGTAGAGATTGCCTTGATTTGTTCAATCTAGAATGGACACAAATTAAAACTTTTCTTCATCAAAATAAGATTTTAACAGATACTACTGCCTCTTTGAAGATTCATAAGAACACATAATAAGGATAATTTTCTAAGAAAATAATTTAAACCTCCTTCTACTCTAAAGTGACAGAGCCATAATTTCTGTCTTGATGTTGCCATATCTATAATACAGAATTATGTTTCCCTAACTACAGCACAAAAAGAAAACAGAGCTGAAATGACACCTGTGATTACATAATGATACAAATATTCAAGAAAGAATCTTTGATAACATTGCCAACAAGTTACATGGAAAATAAAAATAATAATACATTTTACATATTAAACTTTTCTTTTTATGTAACAGTTTGCCTGGTTTTGATTGTTAAATGTAGTATTCAGTGGAGGTTCCAGAAACCTTATTAATAAGGGGAGTTCAGAGGGGGTGGAGGAATAGTTACGGTTGTTTCATGGGCAGGGCAGGGTGAGGTGGAATCAAAGGAGTTATGGGTTATAGTTAGGCAGTTGTAGGATGTGGACTGCCTAAAAGGAGAGGGGCAGGGAATATTCTATGTTATACCTTTTTACCCTACTTTTCAACTTAATCTGGGTATAAAATAGAAGACTGGAGGTGCTTTGCTCCCCCTACAACAACTACTGGTAATAAAGTTAAACAGACTTTGATGATAAAAAAAAATGCAGTAGATAATCTGCATATTTTGGTTAAAGGGACAGTAAAGTCAACATTAAACTTTCATGATTCAGATAGGGCATGCAGTTTTAAACAACTTTCCAATTTACTTCGGTTTTCAAATTTGCTTCGTTCACTTGGTTTCTTTTATTGAAGATTAAAACTAAGTAGGCTCATAAGTGCCCAGGAGTGAACACGTGTCTTTAATACTCCATGGCAGCAGTGTTTTGCAACATTATTTGTAGCTTTGTTATGCTCTATCTGAATAATGAAACTTTAATTTTGACTTTACTCTCCTTTAAGTATGTTATAAAGGGACAGCAAACACCTTATTACATTTAGCCACCAATAAGGAAGCGTAACCCAGGTTCGGAATAAAAATGGTCCAGCTCTTAAGCTTTAAATGTGTGCGCTTTTTAAATAAAGATAGCAAAATAACGAAGAAAAATTGATAATAGGAGTAAATTAGAAAGTTGCTTAAAATTACATGCTCTATCTGAATAATGAAATAAAAAAGTTGGGTTAAGTATCCCTTTAACAATGTGGCAGTGTTCAGCTTGTGAAGTATGCCAACCTCTGACTTGGGAAAACTAGTTAAACATAGTTAAATTGCACGAAGAAAAGAATAATCAAAAGTTGTTAAAAAGGAAATTTATGCTTACCTGATAAATTGATTTCTTCTACGATACGACAAGTCCACGGATTCATCCTTTACTTGTGGGATATTATCCTCCTGCTAACAGGAAGTGGCAAAGAGCACCACAGCAGAGCTGTCTATATAGCTCCTCCCTTGACTCCACCCCCCAGTCATTCGACCGAAGGTATAGGAAGAAAAAGGAGAAACTAAATGGTGCAGAAGTGACTAAAGTTTTAAACAAAAAATAATATAATCTGTCTTAAATTGAAAGGGAGGGTCGTGGACTCGTCGTATCGTAGAAGAAATCAATTTATCAGGTAAGCATAAATTTCCTTTTCTTCTACAAGATACAACGAGTCCACGGATTCATCCTTTACTTGTGGGATACAATACCAAAGCTACAGGACACGGATGAACGAGAGGGACAAGAAAGATACCTAAACAGAAGGCACCACTGCTTGAAGAACTTTTCTCCCAAAATAGCCTCAGAAGAAGCAAAAGTATCAAATTTGTAAAATTTGGAAAAGGTATGAAGGGAAGACCAAGTCGCAGCCTTACAAATCTGTTCAACAGAAGCATCGTTTTTAAAAGCCCATGTGGAAGCCACCGCTCTAGTAGAATGAGCTGTCCAGCAGTCTCGTATGCCAAACGGATGATGCTTTTCAGCCAAAAAGAAAGAGAGGTAGCCGTAGCTTTTTGACCCCTACGCTTTCCAGAATAGACAAGAAATAGAGAAGATGTTTGACGGAAATCCTTGGTCGCTTGCAAGTAAAACTTCAAGGCACGAACCACGTCCAAATTATGTAACAGACGCTCATTATTAGAAGGAGGATTAGGACACAGAGAAGGAACAACAATTTCCTGATTAATATTCTTATTTGAAACAACCATAGGAAGTAATCCAGGTTTAGTGCGCAAAACCGCCTTATCAGAATGGAATATAAGATAAGGCGAGTCGCATTGTAACGCAGATAGCTCAGAAAATCTTCGAGCAGAAGAGATAGCAACTAAAACCAGAACTTTCCAAGATAGAAGTTTAATATCTATGGAATGCATGGGTACAAACGGAACCCCTTGAAGAACATTAAGAACTAAATCCAAACTCCATGGCGGAGCAACAGGTTTAAACACAGGCTTAATTCTAACCAAAGCCTGACAAAACGACTGAACGTTTGGTACATCTGCCAGACGCTTGTGTAGTAAGATTGACAAAGCAGAAATCTGTCCCTTTAAGGAACTAGCTGATAACCCCGTCTCCAATCCTTCTTGGAGAAAGGACAAAATCCTAGGAATCCTGATCTTACTCCATGAGTAGCCTTTGGATTCGCACCGATAAAGATATTTACTCCATATCTATTGGTAAATTTTCCTAGTGACAGGCTTTCGAGCCTGAATCAAGGTATCAATGACCGACTCAGAGAATCCTCGCTTAGATAAAATCAAGCGTTCAATCTCCAGGCAGTCAGTTTCAGAGAACTTAGATTTGGATGTTGGAACGGACCCTGAATGAGAAGGTCCTGTCTCAGTGGCAGTTTCCACGGTGGCAGAGATAATATTTCCAACAGATCTGCATACCAAGTCCTGCGTGGCCACGCAGGCGCTATCAAGATTACCAAAGCCCTCTCCTGTTTGATTCTGGCAATCAAACGAGGTAGGAGAGGAAAAGGAGGAAACACATAAGCCAGGTTGAACGACCAAGGTACTGCTAGAGCATCTATCAGTACTGCTTGAGGATCCCTTGATCTGGACCCGTAACAAGGAAGTTTGGCATTCTGACAAGATGCCATCAGATCCAATTCCGGTGTGCCCCATTGATGAATCAATTTTGCAAACACCTCCGGATGGAGCTCCCACTCCCCCGGATGACAAGTCTGACGACTTAGAAAATCCGCTTCCCAGTTCTCCACTCCTGGGATATAGATTGCTGATAGATGGCCAGAGTGAGTCTCTGCACATCGAATTATTTTGGAAACCTCCATCATCGCTAGAGAACTCTTTGTTCCCCCTTGATGATTGATATATGCTGCAGTCGTGATATTGTCCGACTGGAATCTTATGAATTTGGCCGAAGCCAGCTGAGGCCACGATTGAAGCGCGTTGAATATCGCTCTCAGTTCCAGAATATTTATTGGTAGTAGGTACTCCTCCTGAGTCCACACACCCTGAGCCTTCAGGGAATTCCAGACTGCACCCCAGCCCAAGCGTCGTCACTATGACCCATGCTGGCCTGCGGAAGCACATTCCCTGGGACAGATGATCCTGTGACAACCACCAATGAAGAGAGTTTCTGGTCTCTAGATCCAGGTTTATCCGCAGAGATAAATCCGCATAATCCCCATTCCACTGTCTGAGCATGCACAGCTGCAGTGGTCTGAGGTGTAAGCGAGCAAACAGAACTATGTCCATTGCCGCTACCATTAACCCAATGACCTCCATACACTGCGCCACTGATGGCTGAGGAATGGACTGAAGTGCTCGGCAAGTAGTTAAGATCTTTGATTTTCTGCCCTCCTTCAGAAACATTTGCATGTCTACCGAGTCTATCAGAGTTCCTAAGAATGGAACTCTTGTCAGAGGAACTAGTGAACTCTTTTTTTATGTTCACCGTCCACCCATGAGTTCTTAGAAAAGCCAACACGATGTCCGTGTGAGATTTGGCTAGATGGTAATTTGAAGCCTGATTCAAAATATCGTCCAGATAGGGCGCCACTGCTATGCCCCGCAGCTTTAGAACCGCCAGAAGGGACCCTAGCACCTTTGTGAAGATTCTGGGAGCTGTGGCCAACCCGAAAGGAAGGGCCACAAACTGGTAATGTTTGTCCAGGAAGGCGAACCTGAGGAACTGGTGATGATCCTTGTGGATAGGAATGTGAAGATACGCATCCTTCAAATCCACGGTGGTCATATATTGACCCTCCTGGATCATTGGTAAAATTGTTCGTATGGTCTTGAACGATGGGACTCTGAGAAATTTGTTTAGTCTTTTGAGATCTAAAATTGGTCTGAAGGTTCCCTCTTTTTTGGGAACCACGAACAGATTGGAGTAGAACCCCTGCCCTTGATCTAATTTTGGAACTGGGCAGATTACACCCATGGTATATAGGTCTTCTACACAGCGTAAGAATGCCTCTCTTTTTGTCTGGTCTACAGACAAACGTGAAAGATGAAATCTCTATCTTGGGAGAGAATCCTTGAATTCTAGACGATACCCCTGGGTCACAATTTCCAATGCCCAGGAATCCTGAACGTCTCTTGCCCAAGCCTGAGCAAAGAGAGAAAGTCTACTGCCCCTTCATGCTGTCTTGGGAGCAGCAACAGGCTTCTTGGCCTGTTTACCTTTATTCCAGGTCTGGTTAGGTCTCCAGACTGACTTGGATTGAGTAAGTAGAGGGACCGCCTTTAAAGTTTCGAAAGGAACAAAAATTATTCTGTTTGGTCCTCATTTTAACCGTCTTGTCCTGAGGAAGGGCATGACCTTTACCTCCAGTAATGTCAGAAATGATCTCCTTTAGTTCAGGCCCGAATAGGGTCTTATGCTTAAAGGGAATAGCTAAAAGTTTGGATTTAGATGACACATCAGCAGACCAAGACTTAAGCCATAACACTCTACGCGCTAGAATGGCAAAGCCTGCATTCTTTGCCGCTAATTTAGCCATTTGGAAAGTGGTCTCCGTAATAAAAGAATTAGCTAGCTTGAGAGCCTTAATTATATCCAAAAAAATCATTTAATGGGGTCTCAACCTTAAGAAACTCCTCTAGAGCCTCAAACCAAAAAGCTGCTGCAGTAGTTACTGGAACAATGCACGCTATAGGTTGTAGAAGAAAACCCCGATGAATAAACAATTTATTTAGAAGCCCCTCTAATTTTTTTATCCATAGGATCTTTGAAAGCACAACTGTCCTCAAAAGGTATAGTTGTACGCTTAGCAAGGGTAGAAATAGCTCCCTCCACCTTAGGGACCGTCTGCCACGAATCCCGAATGGTGTCAGATATGGGAAACATTTTCTTAAAAGTAGGAGGGGGAGAGAACGGAATGCCTGGTCTATCCCATTCATTAGTAACAATGTCCGAAATTCTTCTAGGGACTGGAAAAACATTAGTGTAAGTAGGGACCTCTAGATATTTAGCCATTTTACACAGTTTCTCTGGTGGAATGACAATAGAGTCACAATCATCCAGAGTCGCTAAGACCTCCCTGAGTAACAAGCGGAGGTGTTCAAGCTTAAACTTAAAGGCCGTCACATCTGAGTCTGTTTGAGGGAACATCTTTCCTGAATCAGAAAGCTCTCCCTCAGACAACAATTTCCCCACCCCCAAATCAGAACACTGTGAGGGTACATCGGAGATGGCCAATAACGCGTCAGAGGGCTCAGCATTTACTCTAATACCTGACCTGCTGCGCTTACCCTGTAAACCTGGCAGTTTAGATAATACCTCTGTAAGGGTAGTAGACATAACTGCAGCCATATCTTGCAAGGTGAAAGAATTAGACGCACTAGAAGTACTTGGCGTCGCTTGGCCGGGCGTTAAAGGTTGTGACACTTGGGGAGAAGCAGATGGCATAACCTGATTCTCTTCTGACTGAGAATCATTCTGAGACATACTTTTATCAGCTAAAATATGTTCTTTGCAATGTAAGGCGCTTTCAGTACATGAGGGACACATTTGAAGTGGGGGTTCCACAATGGCTTCTAAACACATGGCACATTGGCTTTCCTCAATGTCAGACATGTTAACACAGGCTAGTAATGACCATAAACAGGCTTGAAAACACTTTATTTAGTGAAAAAAATAACAATCTGAAAAACGGTACTGCGCCTTTAAGAGAAAAAAAGCGTACAAATTTTCCAAAACTGCTTTAAAATGATAAAATTATCCCAATTTTAGTATATATGTGTCCTATCTTGCCAGCTAAGATTGCACCACAAGGAAAGGAATACTTAACCCTTAATGACAAAAACGTTATTCAAAAAAAACGTTCTGATTAACCAAAATAAAAAACCTGCACCTCGCCACAGCTCTGCTGTGGCAACTACCTGCCCTCAGGGGTCTGTAAAACCAGTTTAACACTTCGATTAGGCCCAATCCTTCCTTTGAAGCCCACCGGAGCTGGAGCTTGCTGCTTGCATGGGGAATTCAACTGCGCAACTGAGGTGCGAAAATAGGCCCCGCCCATCTACATCGATGCCTCACAGCCTTGCAAAGAAACCGCTACAAAGTGGTCTAAAACCTAGCCATGTGGGTTTCAATATACCCAGGTCTAAAATAAGCCATGTGCACCCTCCATTGCCATAATAATAAAAACGTTTGCTTCACACAAAAGAAAAAAAAAATGTTAATTGTCCTCCAAACATAAAATTGTTTGCCCAACAAACATTATGCCATCAGTGTCAACCATTTTTTCAGCTCAACATACAGGTCCCAGTAATACCCTTGTCTTTCACATTAGGATTACTGCTTACCCCTTTCCTTATGGGAATACGGTCAGCCAATTCTGAAATAACACAGACTCTCCAGAAAAAAATGACTGAACATACCTCAATGCTTGTAGCATGAAAAACGTTCCTCACACTGAAGTTTCTTAAGTACTCCTCAGCCATTCTGTGGGAACTTCTCTGGATCTTAGAGACAACTGCTAAGATCATTAGTCTCCAGGCAGAAATCTTCATCCATCTGCTGCCTGGGAAAAAAATAGCACTCACCGGTACCATTTAAAATAAAAAAAACTTGCTTGAAGAAAATAAAAACTATCATTTTATCACCTCTTTCACTTTACCTTTCCTATTACTTAGTGTAGGCAAAGAGAATGACTGGGGGGTGGAGTCAAGGAAGGAGCTATATAGACAGCTCTGCTGTGGTGCTCTTTGCCACTTCCTGTTAGCAGGAGGATAATATCCCACAAGTAAAGGATGAATCCGTGGACTCGTATCTTGTAAAAGAAATATACACAAATATTTTATAATACAGTTACAAAGTGTTTACTTTCCCTGTAAAGTAAAACTCATGAACGGCAAAGATACCACCAAGCTGTTTTTTGTAACTAAAGGAAAAACAATTCTATTCCATCGATAATGTGAAGTGTGTGTGTATTTTATGAGTGTGTGTGTGTGTATGTGTTGTGCGCGTGTAACTTTATGACTGCAGATATTATCAAAGCGGTTAGTGTCCTTTTTAGTTTGAAGTTTCAAGTAATCTGATTAGGCTGCAGCATGTTCAGATACTGGGCGTTATCAGGGGACATTAACAGTAGAAGCTAAAAGTATAGCTAGTCTTCCACAAAATGACTTCTGCTTCTTACAAAATGCACACCCAGCATTAGAAATAATCCTTGTAGACGATATGTGCCATTAATTGCAATCATTTTATTTCGACACAAACAAGAGAACACAGTAGCATTATTCATCGTCCACTTTCAACACAGAATAAGCATAGTAAAGGGTCATTAACTTCTAATTTGTGAATTCTAACAGATTTAGTAATTGCATTGTATTTCAGTTGCATTTACTCCAGCTCCCATGGGCAATGTTTTTATCCTTCATTCCAGTACAGAAAAGATTTCTTGCTATGTATTGTGCAAATCCAGTAGGATATAAGGGATTTTCTTTCTTGCACCCAAAGTAAAAAAAGAACTTGTTTAAAATGTGTCACAACCTGGCTTTCCTAAACTAAGCTTCACAAACAGAAGCAAAGAAAGAAAAGACAGCATTTACTTTAATCTTTTATTTTTTTACACGACTTCCTGTCATAAACAGAAAAGCTGTGTTCTACACAAGCTATAAACCTAAGCAAACAATGTTTATTTAGTAGTTTTGCTATGACCATTTCAAAGCAGCTTCATTTAAATCAACAGAAAAGGAAGGCACAGGCATTAAAACATGGTTTATTGAGATTGTCTGAAGTAATGTGTATGTGTGTGTATGTGTATGTGTGTGTATGTGTATGTGTGTGTGTATGTACGTGTGTGTATATGTACGTGTGTGTGTATATATGTGTGTATTTGTATGTACGTGTGTGTATATGTATGTGTGTGTATTTGTATGTACGTGTGTATATGTGTGTGTGTGTATGTACGTGTGTGTGAATATGTACGTGTGTGTGTATGTGTGTGTGTGTGTATTTGTATGTACGTGTGTGTGTATATGTATGTGTGTGTATTTGTATGTTCGTGTGTATGTGTGTATGTATGTGTGCATGTACGTGTGTGTGTATATGTATATGTGTATGTATGTGTGTATGTGTGTGTGTGTGTGTATATGTACGTGTGTGTGTATGTACGTGTGTGTGTATGTGTGTGTGTATGTGTGTATTTGTATGTACGTGTGTATGTGTGTGTGTGTGTGTGTGTGTGTATGTACGTGTGTTTGTATATGTATATGTGTATGTATGTGTGTATGTGTGTGTGTGTATGTACGTGTGTGTGTATATGTACGTGTGTGTGTATGTACATGTGTGTGTATGTACGTGTGTGTGTATGTACGTGTGTATGTGTATGTGTGTGTGTGTATTTGTATGTACGTGTGTGTGTATATGTATGTGTGTGTATTTGTATGTACGTGTGTATGTGTGTGTGTGTATGTACGTGTGTGTGTATATGTATATGTGTATGTATGTGTGTATGTGTGTGTGTGTGTGTATGTGTGTGTGTGTATGTATGTGTGTGTAAAAGAAAGGGAAAACAATGCCCCAATAAAAATGTACACAACTGTACACAAAGGTTTAATTATGTCAAATGCAAAGCCATGCATGTTATTGTTTTTTTTTTTTTTTTTTAAATTACCTACATTTTCAAACACTTAAATGTTGCACAAATGTCACAATTCCAAGAGTGTTGTACTTGTTCACAGACTTTACATTATACACGTTCACAGTCTATATTTATACCATTATTGTGAGGAATGGAAACATAGAGGGTGGGATATAGAACAGAAATTAGCTTTTCAACCTATGGGGATATTTATCAAGCAGTGTAACTTTAGCTCTTGGGAGATATCATCACTTTATGGTATGCTTTTTTTTGGTATGATTAATCAAGCAATGAGTTATTTTAGTCACTATGATAAATTAGTGCCTCTGAAAAACATAGGAAGTGATATTATCATGTGCGAGAGAGAATGAAGCCATTTGATGAATAGGCCTCTAAACAATGTAATTCTTATTTACATCTTTGCAAAGCTCTTAAAAAATGCAGGTTCTTTACATGCAAGACCCAATATACTTTTTAATCAAACAGTTTTATTTGACAAATATTATTTTCCCCCCTAACATTACTGTCCAGTTTTAAGGGCAGCTAAAAAAAGACAATAAACTGACTCAAACTATGGGGCCGATTTATCAATAGCCAAAAATTAAAGAATTTTCCAGTAGCTTAAAATATATAAAACTTGACTTTTATTGTGTAATTAACAATAAAACATATAGGATAATACTCCCAGAAACAGCAGACTGAAACATTTCGGCTACAGAGCTGTAGTCATAGTTCCTAAAATCAACTCACTCACTCAAACTTAAGAACCCTTCTCTGGGTTCTGATTGGTAAAAACATCATTAAAAATATAAAGGTACAGGGGTATACACTTTTTGTTTTTGCATGAAATAACCTTAACCATACTTTGTAAGTATTCAAGCTTAAGTATTCAACATAAGGATCTGTGCAAAAAAAAAATCATATATAACATTAAATAATTTGGACAAAAATGGAATAATATACTTGGAAAAAGATATGTTTTGAAAACTTTAAAGAACAACAGTTTAGTCTATCAACAATACATATCTACCATCAGTTCAGGAATGGCACAACCTGGATAATTTGTTTACATATCCTAATATACCTAGATAAATCTATCCCTAGGGTGGTAGAATTCATACACATGCACACCAAAGGGATTTATCTGTATACATATGTGCGTATATTTAGTTGTTCAAGGACCAGGTTGGAATCAGACAAATAATTGTTACCCAAAAGGGGGCCTAAAGTATACATAGCAAAAAACAGGAAAAAAATGTGGCTAAACAGAGGGGGTAACAAACCAAACATAGGTACCCACAGGTACCCACAGAAGAGTGGAGGGGAGAGAAATCAGCACCAGTAGTTAATAAAATCAAACTCGGAGTTCAGACCAAAAGGTATCTTGGTCCAAAGTCTGAAGATCCAATACATTTCTTGCCTTGAAAATTTTTTGTACCTGTCGCCTCCCCTCTTCTGTACCTTACCCTCTCAATAATCATCCACCTCAATGATCCACAATCTTTTCCAAGTTTTTTTACAAAGTGATCCAACAACAGTGTGCTAATCTTGCCCACATTGATCGTGGACAAGTGTTCACGGATCCGTGAACACACCTCTCTGGTAGTTAACCCTACATATTGTAGGTTGCAAATGGAGCACCATACCAGGTAAATACAATAGGTAGATCTACAGTTGAGGCAGGATGCAATATCAAAAATCTCACTAGTAACAAAGGACTGAAAAGTTGTATCGACATGGACATATTCATAAAGCCGATTTATCAATGTCTGGTGGACATCGATGAATGCCGACAGCATTTATCATTGCACAAGCAGTTTTGGTGAACTGCTTGTAGCCCCCTGCTAGTGGTCGAATGTACGCGATTCAGCGGATTGATATCTGCAGCGTCAAGAGGCGCACGGAAACAGATGCATTGGGGCCGATTGACTGTTTGTTAAATTAGCCCCTAAATCTTTAGATAAAAAATGTTTATGAGTTAAAAATATGAATCAGTTTATAGTGGCAGCCACTTATATACAGATATTAACACATAAATATATATGTATATATGCATATACATATATATTTTAAAATTGCTGGCATCGCTGCGCTACTTTCCCCCTTTTGCTGCGCTGAAGTTCTGATGTCATCAGCACATGCGCTGGTATTTAACAATGGCGTGCAAATATTGCTTTCAAGAAAGCGATATTTAGCACTCCACTTGTAATCTGGCCTTAAATACATTTTATAAGCATAGTATTGAGATTATGCCCTGTCTCCCTCTATTCATGGGTGCTGCCATGTTGAAATTTATCTTTCAATACATTTCAGTGTTGACCTGTATACTTCAAGTGTCAATATAAAAAGACAGTGCACATTTTGTTAATGGAAGTAAATTGGAAAGTTGTTTAAAATTGCATGGTCTATATGAATCATTACATTTTAGTTTTGACTTGAGTGTCCCTTTCAGATACCTGCAGTGTAACCTAGATCCCATATCGGCAGCACCCGTGAATAGAGGAAGATGTGTGAAATCTATTTTGATTTTAGTGTCCATTTAAGTAGTAAATGAGGTAATACCCTAAAATAAGGTGAACAATACCTGAGCAGTAGATGTAGTAAGCAATGGAAGGAATGTCGGGTAGAGACAGAGGGCTTGATTCTCTCTAGCTCTCTGATCAAATGAGATTATCCATCACAAGATTCTAAAATAGTAAAAGAGACAATCCCTGCACTCCTGGATAGGAAGGAGAGTCAAGAACAGTGCAGTATAGCCCTGCATAAAAATATAATTTATGCTTACCTGATAAATCCATTTCTTTCATGGTGGTAGGAGTCCATGATCCATTACTTCTGGAAATTACCTTCCTTACCACTAGGAGGAGGCAAAGATTCCCAAACCCCAAGAGCTCTATATAACCCCTCCTACCTCTATGCTAGTCAGTCTGCCGAATAGCCAAGCAAAAAAGGTAGGAAAATAAATAAATAGCAAAAAATATAGGAGGAAAAAGATGTGCCATAACATAAAGAGAAACCAAATAAACAGGGTGGGGTCTCGCAGACTCTTGCAACCATGATAGAATTGAATTTATCAGTGAAAGGGCCACTGAACCCAAATTTTTTCTATCATGATTCAGATAGAGCATGCAATTTTAAGCAACTTTCTAATTTACTCCTATTATCAAATTATTTTCATTCTCTTGGTATCTTTATTTGAAATGCAAGAATGTAAGTTTAGATGCCGGCCCATTTTTGGTGAACACACTGTGTTGTTCTTGTTGATTGGTGGGTAAATTCACCTACCAATAAACAAGTGCTTTCCATGGTGCTGAACCAAAAAATAGCTTAGATGCCTTCTTTTTCAAAGAACGAAAGCAAGAGAACGAAGGAAAATTGATGATAGGAGTAAATTAGAAAGTTGTTTAAAACTGCATGCTCTATTTGAATCACGAAAGAAAACAAATTGGGTTCAGTGTCCCTTTAAGCATAAATTGTGTTTTCTTTCATAAACATCTTTTTTCCATAACTAAATCAACAACCCTAAAAAATATATATATATATATTCTTTAATTTTGCATGTACTTAAAAACAACCAACAAGCAAATTTTACACAGAAACAACAGCTTTAAAGATTTTTCTACCAAAAGCTACCTCAGAAGAAGCGAAAATAGCAAAATGGTAGACTTTAGTAAAATAAGACCAAGTAGCTGCCTAGCAAACTTTTTTCTTGAAAACCCAAGAAGTAGCTATTGAACTAGTAGAGTGGGCAGTAATCTGATTAAAAGGAGTCTGGCCCACATTAAAGAATCACAAGCTTTAATTAAGATGCCAAAGAAAGAGCAGACGTTTTCTGACCTCACTTAGAACTAAAAAGTGAACAAACAAACTTAAAGTTTGTCTGGAATCCTTGGTAACTTCAAAATAATAGTTCAAGGCAATATATCCAGAGAAGAATTCATAGGATTAAAACACAAAGAATGGACCATAGTTTCCCTACTTACATTATTTAAAGAGGCAACCCTAGGGAAAAAAAATCAAATAAGGAGAATCAATAGAAATAGCAGAAAATTCAGAAACTCTTCTAGCAGGGGAGATAACCAGAAGAAACAACACTTTCCAGGAAAAATAACTAATGTCCACTTTATACACAGGCTCAAATGGAGGAGCCCACAAAACCTTCAGAAACAGATTCAGGTGGAGAAACTGGAAAATAGTAAGCTTAATATGCACCAAAAAGCCTGAACAAAACTTTGAATATCAGGAAAATAAGCAATTTCCTTGTGAAAAAAAAATCAGAAAGAGCAGAACACTGACCTTTCAAACAACTGGTGGATAATTTATCCACACCACCTTGTAAAAAAAAACAACAAAAACTAGAAATCCTGAAAAACTTTCAGGAAAAAAAACATGATTAAGACACTAGGAAACAAAAGTTTCCCAAACATTAAAATACATTTTTCTGGAAACTGGCTTCCAGGCCTAAATCAGGGTTTCATCATGGAAAAGAGAAACACATATGCCTAAGAAATAACCGTTAAATATCCAAGTCATCAAATGTAGAGATCCTGATGGAAAACAATGGACCTTGGCAAAGAAGAACCATCCTTAGAGAAAAATGCCAAGGAGGGCAACAGAACTTCTGAACCCGATCTGCAAACCAAACTCTGTGGGACCAAGCTGGAGCAATAAGAATACCTGAATAATTCTATTGCTTGGAAACTACTCCGGGAAAAGAACCAAAGGCAAAAACACATAGACCAGCTGAAAAGACAATGGAGCAAAGACAATGGAGCATCCATAAACTCTACCAGAGGATCTCTTGACATTAAAAAGTATCTGGGTAGTCTGTTAAACCGAGAGGTCATCAGGACTACCTCCTGGAGACCCCAAAGATCGACAATCTGATAAAACACTTTTAGATGAAAAGACCAATCCCCTGGATTAAAAAAAGGATGTCTGAAAAATCTGCTTCACAATTGAACAACCCTGGGATGTAAACTGCTGCAAATAGACAGCAATTGGCCTCTGCCCAATAGCAAATGTGAAAAAACTCCTCATGGCTAAAGGACTGTGAGTCCCCCCTTGATGGTTATAGCTATGACATTTACTGACTGGAACTGGAGAAAAGGATTGTCATTTCAGAAGGGGCCAAGATTGAACAGCTCTGAAAATTGCACAAAATTGTAAAAAGTTTACGGGCAACCTTGCCTCCCAAGGAGCCCACACTCCCAGTGCTTTCAGAGACCCCAAATAGCTCCCCATCCTGAAAGACTTGCATCTAAGGTGATAACATATCAAATATGACGAGCAGCAAAATAGGCTGGAGATCCAGCCACCAAGACTGTCTTGTTTAGAAATCTAGAAAAAAAAACTCAGACACAACAGAGAAAAGTGCCTGCACCACTGAAGAGGTCTAGAATGAAAATGAGCAAATGGAATAGCATCCAATGCTGAAGTTTATAAGATGTAGAACCTCCAAACAAAGAGCAACAGTGGAAAACGGTCTCATGAAGACTGAATCTATCTGGAACCAAAGTAAAGAACCTTTGTTTAAAGAACCAAAGAACTCTTTTGCAAATTGATCTTCCAATCATGTTGATGAAGAAAACAAAAAATGTCTGTTGGTATGAGAATCTGCTAAATGTAAAGATTGAGCTAAGATATCACCCAGGTAAGAAAATACAGCTATTCCCTGACCCCTAATGACAGACAAAAGAGCCCCAGAACCTTGGAGCTCAAGCCAGCAACAAACTGAAAATGCTTGTCTAGAAATGCAAACCTCAGAAACTTGTAAAGACCTCTGAGAATTAGAACATGAAGGTAAGCATTATTTAAATCTATTGTGGACATAAACTACCCTTTCTGAATAAAAGGCAGAATGGATCAAATAATCTCCATTTTGAGGATAGAAACTCTGAAAAACTTGTTCAGAACCTTCAGATTCAAAACTGGTCTGTAAGTTCCCTTGTTTTGGGAACAATAAAGAGATCTGAATAAAATCAATTTCCCTGTTCCTGCAGAGGAACAGAAACCATCACAGCCCTTGAATCCAGATCCAGGACTGAGTGAAGAAAAAAAAAAAAAACCTTCTCTGGGAGGACTTGCCCTGAAACCTATACGATAACCTTCGGACATTATATTCAGAGTCCAGGAATCTGACATATTCTAAAACCATGCATCCCAAAAGAAACTTAACCTGCCATTTACCAGACAATCTGGAATGGGGCTACACCTTCATGCAGACTTGGGAGCCGGAGTGGGCTATTTGGCATGCTTATGCTTGTTCCAACAAGAACTTGGTTTCCAAACAGAGGTACCCTGATTAGTTGAGGAAGAATCAGATTTTGCTCCTTATTCTGAGCAAAGGAATGAAAAATGATAAGCTACAAATTTACGCTTAGATTACTTATCTTGGGGAAGAAAAACTCCCTTACCACCAGTAACAGTGGAAAAAAAATATAGAAACTAAATCTGCCCCAAACAATTTCTTTCCTTGAAAATAAATATTTAAGAGTTTAGACTAAGAAACTGCATCAGCCGACCATTACTTTAACCATAAAGCTCAGCTAAATAGGACAGCCAAGGACATGTTTTTAACATAAATCCTAATTAAATCTGAGATAGTGTTTCCAATAAAGAAATAAACACATTTAAGCAAATCCAAAAGGTTAAGAAAATATTCACTGTCAGAAAACTGAACAGACAAACTATCCAACTAAATGGAAGCAGCAGTAGAAATATCAGCAATCACAATAGCTGGTCTGAAAAGATAACCTACCCACAAACAAGCCCTACGAAAGGATTCAAGTATCCTATCCAAAGGGTCTTCAAAAAGAAGTACTATCTTCCAGAGGTAGAGTAGTAAATTTAGCTAAAGTAGAAATAGCACAATCCACCTTAGGGACGGTATCCCAAAGCACAATATTAGAAGCAGGAAGAGGATACATTTTCTTAAACCTTGCAGATGGAATAAACAAATTACCAGGTTTAGATCAATCATTAGAACTATTTCCAGGCACAGCACAAGCCACTGGAAAAACCTCAGGAAAATCCTTAGCAGGTTTATAATAAGAATCTAAATGACTTGTAGATCTTTTTAGTAACAAAAATACTTCTTTATTTACTAAAGCAAGCAAAACCTCCTTTAATAAAGAACAAACAAGATCAATCTTTTAAGAAAAAGAAGGATGAGGCAAGTTCGGAATCAGAGACAGGTTCCTGAACATCAGGAAAAAAAACTCACCCTCAGAAGCCTCATTAGCCTCATGAGACACAGGAATACTGCTACTAGTAGAAGGTATACCTTGTACTGACCTTTTACGTATAATTTAAAGGCGAAATGACTAAAACTTCAGACACTGTAGCTTTAAACAATTCCTTGATGCCAGGAGCAATTTGAGTCAGACTTTCCTGTAATAAACAAACAGAAGGAATAAACAGACTGGTCTGAATGCATCAAAACATTAAGGCAAGATTCACAAAAGAATGAAGAAGGGGAACCTCAGCCTGCTTATAATAAACACACTTAATATAGGTAGAAAGGTGTTCAGGAGAATCAGCTTCCAAAGGAGGATTAGTGAGAGATTAAATAATTAACACTGAAATAATAACCCCAATAAACAAAAGAGCTGTAAGGGAATGAGTATACAATACCCCCTCCTAGGATCACAGCTATAGCTGGAAGCGCCCAAACGAATTCCCAATTTAAAAATAACAAAAAACTGACAAAAACGAGCGCACATGAACACACACAGACATGTACGCACTCTGCGTGCGCAAACATGCGCACCTGTGCACCCTCACACGCGAACCCATGCGCATTTTAATTAACAACTTAATGTTCACAAAAACCTAAAACAATTAAAACCCAGGAGGATAAACAATATAGAGTCCCTCATATATAGGTTGCAAATTAATCTGATTCCCGGCTATATATAGATACTAGATAATAATGTCCAGTATAGGTTTTAAAATGACCTTACCTTAAACACTCTCCTACTATGCATAATAGCAGGAAAAAACAATCCTGTACTTAAAACATATCAGCAGAGATTATACTATAGGAGTTAACTGTAGACCCAACAGGAGGAGGCAAAAGACAATTCCCTGCAGCACCCTAGAGAGGATATTAAGTTTTCATGGGAAAGAAAAAATAAGACACACACAAAACTTCTTAACTTCCCTCTTGACAAACACTGAACTCTAAAGAGAAATGGGCCTCAACTTAGTCTGAGAACCCCTCTTAACGAAGCAATCATCTGCACATCACCATTCTTCACTGACTACAATATAAGACTACCATAGAGGTAGAAGGGGTTATATAGAGCTCTTGAGGATTGGGAATCTCTGCCTTCTGCTAGTGGTAGGGAAGGTAATTCCCAGAAGTAATGGATTGTGGACTCTTACCACCTTTATTAAAGAAATTGGTATTGTACTGTATTTCCACCGCATTTTATTTAACTTATTTTAGATTTTGTCCTTTACATTTGATTACAAATTAAGTTTTGATCTATTATGTGTTATAACGCATATACAGTAGTATGCAAAAGTTTAGGCACCCCTGACAATTTCCATGATTTTCATTTATAAATAATTGGGTGTTTGGATCAGCAATTTCATTTTGATCTATCAAATAACTGAAGGACACAGTAATATTTCAGTAGTGAAATGAGGTTTATTGGATTAACAGAAAATATGCAATATGCATCAAAACGAAATTAGACAAGTGCATAAATTAGGGCACCCTTGTAATTTTGTTGATTTGAATACCTGTGACTACCAAACACTGATTAATTGGAACACACAATTGATTTGGTGAGCACGATAAGCCTTGATCTTCATAGACAGGTGCATCCAATCATGAGAAAAGGTATATAAGGTGGCCAATTGCAAGTTGTTGTTTGCTTTGACTCTCCTCTGAAGAGTGGCAACATGGGGGTCTCAAAACAACTCTCAAATGACCTGAGAACAAAGATTGTTCAACATTATGGTTTAGGGGAAGGCTACAAAATGCTATTGTGGATATTTAGGCTGTCAGTGTCCACCGTAAGGAACATAGTGAGGAAATGAAAGACAACAGGCACAGTTCTTGTTAAGACCAGAAGTGGCAGACCAAGTTAAATATTGGAGAGAAAAAGGCAAAGGATGGTGACAACGGTCAAAAACAGCTCACAGACCACCTCCAAAGACCTATAACATCATCTTACTGCAGATGGTGTCACTGTGCATCGTTCAACAATTCAGCACACTTTGCACAAGGAGAAGCTGTATGGGAGAGTAATGCGGAAGAAGCCTTTTCTGCGCACACGCCACAAACAGTCGGTTGAGGTATGCAAACGCACATTTGGACAAGCCAGCTTCATTTTGGAAGAAGGTGCTGTGGACTGATGAAACAAAGATTGAGTTATTTGGTCATAACAAGGGGCATTATGCATGGCGGCAAAAGAACACAGTGTTCCACGACAAACACTTGCTACCCACAGTAAAATTTAGTGGATGTTCCATCATGCTGTGGGGTTGCGTGGCCAGTGCCGGAACTGGGAATATTGTTAAAGGTAAGGGTTGCATGGATTCCACTCAATATCAGCAGATATTTGAGAATAATGTTGAGGAATCAGTCACAAAGTTGAAGTTACGACGGGGCTGGATATTTCAAGAAGACAACGACCCAAAACACTGCTCAAAATCTAGTTTGGCATTTATGCAGAGGAACATGTATACTGTTCTGGAATGGTCATACCAGTCCGCAGACCTGAATATCATTGAAAATCTGTGGGATGATTTGAAGCGGGCTGTCCATGCTCGGCAACCATCAAACCTAACTGAACTGGAGATGTTTTGCAAGGAGGAATGGTCCAAAATACCTTTATCCAGAATCCAGATACTCATTAGAGGCTATAGGAAGAGTCTAGAGGCTGTTATTTCTGCTAAAGGAAGCTCTACTAAATATTGATGCAAAATTTCTGTTGGGGTGCCCAAATTTATGCACCCCAACAACGAATTATTTATAAATGAAAATCATGGAAATTGTCAGGGATGCCTAAACGTTTGCATATGACTGTAGCTTCTATATAGAGCAATTGAGTTATTTTACAAATTCTGACTGAAAAGTTTCTGTTTAACAAACAAATTAGGATTGCATTCTGTTTATTTCTGTGTATCTTTTAAAAACTGCATTAAGTTTTGTATTTATTTTATTTTGTTTTGTTATAATGTGAACTAAGCCTGACAGTATCGGAGAGTGGACTAGGCATTGTGTTTGAAGTTCACTCACAGCCCATCACATTCTCTAAGCATTTACATGTGCAGTTCTCACTGATTTATATCACCAGCTTTATGTAAGTGAAGTTGTCCAAAATCACAATACTCTTATTTAACTGACAAGAGAATAATGTGTAAAAAAAAAACTAGAAGTAAAACTGTAGTGAAAACATTTGTTCACTTTGTATTTACTTTAAGCAGAGAACTTCTATTAGTGCCAGATGAAAACCTGTTAACATGTAGTTCCACTATGAAAGTCTGTATTCCAGACAGCTTTAGTCTATGGGATGCAGCTCTCTTCTTTCTGGACTTTTTTTTAAAAAACAGCAAATTCTGCTACAATTGAGCATTATAATATTTTTTCCAAGCTGAAGAGCCTTTAGGAATTCAGCCCTGAATATTGATGGAGAGAGTTTCAAGGGAATAAAAGGTAAATAAAAGAAGTAGCACAGCAAGGATAGTGCAATTGGTTGTATGTGCTCAGTCTAGTAAATAGCTGGATCAAGACATTCGTACATAGTAAGCTTAGTCCAGTTAATAATAAGGAGAATGTGGAACAAAAGGTAACTCAATGGTGAAGCAACCTGATTATACAAGCTGTGTTCAGCAAATGACAGATTGCTCCAGTTCAGCAAACAAAGCAAGATAATACACCAGTATCCAGGCAGCAAGAGTGTAAACTTGCAGAAGTATATGATAATTTTGGCCCTTAGACTGATTTATACACAGGGATTAAGACAGCAAACAAGGGTTAAGGTTCAAGACGTCCAACAAGAGTATGCAACGGTATTCAGTCATAGGACAAAAACATAATTTATGTAAGAACTTACCTGATAAATTCATTTCTTTCATATTAGCAAGAGTCCATGAGCTAGTGACGTATGGGATATACATTCCTACCAGGAGGGGCAAAGTTTCCCAAACCTCAAAATGCCTATAAATACACCCCTCACCACACCCACAATTCAGTTTAACGAATAGCCAAGAAGTGGGGTGATAAAAAAGTGCGAAAGCATATAAAATAAGGAATTGGAATAATTGTGCTTTATACAAAAAAATCATAACCACCACAAAAAAGGGCGGGCCTCATGGACTCTTGCTAATATGAAAGAAATGAATTTATCAGGTAAGTTCTTACATAAATTATGTTTTCTTTCATGTAATTAGCAAGAGTCCATGAGCTAGTGACGTATGGGATAATGACTACCCAAGATGTGGATCTTTCCACACAAGAGTCACTAGAGAGGGAGGGATAAAATAAAAACAGCCAATTCCTGCTAAAAATAATCCACACCCAAAATAAAGTTTAATGAAAAACATAAGCAGAAGATTCAAACTGAAACCGCTGCCTGAAGTACTTTTCTACCAAAAACTGCTTCAGAAGAAGAAAATACATCAAAATGGTAGAATTTAGTAAAAGTATGCAAAGAGGACCAAGTTGCTGCTTTGCAAATCTGATCAACCGAAGCTTCATTCCTAAACGCCCAGGAAGTAGAAACTGACCTAGTAGAATGAGCTGTAATCCTCTGAGGCGGAGTTTTACCCGACTCAACATAGGCAAGATGAATTAAAGATTTCAACCAAGATGCCAAAGAAATGGCAGAAGCTTTCTGGCCTTTTCTAGAACCGGAAAAGATGACAAATAGACTAGAAGACTTTCGGAAAGATTTAGTAGCTTCAACATAATATTTCAAAGCTCTAACAACATCCAAAGAATGCAACGATTTCTCCTTAGAATTCTTAGGATTAGGACATAATGAAGGAACCACAATTTCTCTACTAATGTTGTTGGAATTCACAACTTTAGGTAAAAATTCAAAAGAGAAGTTCGCAACACCGCCTTATCCTGATGAAAAATCAGAAAAGGAGACTCACAAGAAAGAGCAGATAATTCAGAAACTCTTCTGGCAGAAGAGATGGCCAAAAGGAACAAAACTTTCCAAGAAAGTAATTTAATGTCCAATGAATGCATAGGTTCAAATGGAGGAGCTTGAAGAGCCCCCAGAACCAAATTCAAACTCCAAGGAGGAGAAATTGACTTAATGACAGGTTTTATACGAACCAAAGCTTGTACAAAACAATGAATATCAGGAAGAATAGCAATCTTTCTGTGAAAAAGAACAGAAAGAGCAGAGATTTGTCCTTTCAAGGAACTTGCGGACAAACCCTTATCTAAACCATCCTGAAGAAACTGTAATATTCTCGGTATTCTAAAAGAATGCCAAGAAAAATGATGAGAAAGACACCAAGAAATATAAGTCTTCCAGACTCTATAATATATCTCTCTAGATACAGATTTACGAGCCTGTAACATAGTATTAATCACAGAGTCAGAGAAACCTCTTTGACCAAGAATCAAGCGTTCAATCTCCATACCTTTAAATTTAAGGATTTCAGATCCTGATGGAAAAAAGGACCTTGAGACAGAAGGTCTGGTCTTAACGGAAGAGTCCACGGTTGGCAAGAGGCCATCCGGACAAGATCCGCATACCAAAACCTGTGAGGCCATGCCGGAGCTACCAGCAGAACAAACGAGCATTCCTTCAGAATCTTGGAGATTACTCTTGGAAGAAGAACTAGAGGCGGAAAGATATAGGCAGGATGATACTTCCAAGGAAGTGATAATGCATCCACTGCCTCCGCCTGAGGATCCCGGGATCTGGACAGATACCTGGGAAGTCTCTTGTTTAGATGAGACGCCATCAGATCTATTTCTGGAAGTTCCCACATTTGAACAATCTGAAGAAATACCTCTGGGTGAAGAGACCATTCGCCCGGATGCAACGTTTGGCGACTGAGATAATCCGCTTCCCAATTGTCTATACCTGGGATATGAACCGCAGAGATTAGACAGGAGCTGGATTCCGCCCAAACCAAAATTCGAGATACTTCTTTCATAGCCAGAGGACTGTGAGTCCCTCCTTGATGATTGATGTATGCCACAGTTGTGACATTGTCAGTCTGAAAACAAATGAACGATTCTCTCTTCAGAAGAGGCCAAAACTGAAGAGCTCTGAAAATTGCACGGAGTTCCAAAATATTGATCGGTAATCTCACCTCCTGAGATTCCCAAACTCCTTGTGCCGTCAGAGATCCCCACACAGCTCCCCAACCTGTGAGACTTGCATCTGTTGAAATTACAATCCAGGTCGGAAGCACAAAAGAAGCCCCCTGAATTAAACGATGGTGATCTGTCCACCACGTTAGAGAGTGTCGAACAATCTGTTTTAAAGATATTAATTGAGATATCTTTGTGTAATCCTTGCACCATTGATTCAGCATACAGAGCTGAAGAGGTCGCATGTGAAAACGAGCAAAGGGGATCGCGTCCGATGCAGCAGTCATAAGACCTAGAATTTCCATGCATAAGGCTACCGAAGGGAATGATTGTGACTGAAGGTTTCGACAAGCTGCAATCAATTTTAGACGTCTCTTGTCTGTTAAAGACAGAGTCATGGACACTGAATCTATCTGGAAACCCAGAAAGGTTACCCTTGTCTGAGGAATCAAAGAACTTTTTGGTAAATTGATCCTCCAACCATGATCTTGAAGAAACAACACAAGTCGATTCGTATGAGATTCTGCTAAATGTAAAGACTGAGCAAGTACCAAGATATCGTCCAAATAAGGAAATACCACAATACCCTGTTCTCTGATTACAGACAGAAGGGCACCGAGAACCTTTGAAAAAATTCTTGGAGCTGTAGCTAGGCCAAACGGTAGAGCCACAAACTGGTAATGCTTGTCCAGAAAAGAGAATCTCAGGAACTGATAGTGATCTGGATGAATCGGAATATGCAGATATGCAGCCTGTAAATCTATTGTGGACATATAATTCCCTTGCTGAACAAAAGGCAAGATAGTCCTTACAGTTACCATCTTGAACGTTGGTATCCTTACATAACGATTCAATATTTTTAGATCCAGAACTGGTCTGAAGGAATTCTCCTTCTTTGGTACAATGAAGAGATTTGAATAAAACCCCATCCCCTGTTCCGGAACTGGAACTGGCATAATTACTCCAGCCAACTCTAGATCTGAAACACAATTCAGAAATGCTTGAGCTTTCACTGGATTTACTGGGACACGGGAAAGAAAAAATCTCTTTGCAGGAGGTCTCATCTTGAAACCAATTCTGTACCCTTCTGAAACAATGTTCTGAATCCAAAGATTGTGAACAGAATTGATCCAAATTTCTTTGAAAAAACGTAACCTGCCCCCTACCAGCTGAGCTGGAATGAGGGTCGCACCTTCATGTGGACTTAGAAGCAGGCTTTGCCTTTCTAGCAGGCTTGGATTTATTCCAGACTGGAGATGGTTTCCAAACTGAAACTGCTCCTGAGGACGAAGGATCAGGCTTTTGTTCTTTGTTGAAACGAAAGGAACGAAAACGATTATTAGCCCTGTTTTTACCTTTAGATTTTTTATCCTGTGGTAAAAAAGTTCCTTTCCCACCAGTAACAGTTGAGATAATAGAATCCAACTGAGAACCAAATAATTTGTTACCCTGGAAAGAAATGGAAAGTAGAGTTGATTTAGAAGCCATATCAGCATTCCAAGTCTTAAGCCATAAAGCTCTTCTAGCTAAAATAGCTAGAGACATAAACCTGACATCAACTCTAATAATATCAAAAATGGCATCACAAATAAAATTATTAGCATGCTGAAGAAGAATAATAATAATATCATGAGAATCATGATTTGCTACTTGTTGCGCTAAAGTTTCCAACCAAAAAGTTGAAGCTGCAGCAACATCAGCTAATGATATAGCAGGTCTAAGAAGATTACCTGAACACAGATAAGCTTTTCTTAGAAAGGATTCAATTTTCCTATCTAAAGGATCTTTAAACGAAGTACCATCTGACGTAGGAATGGTAGTACGTTTAGCAAGGGTAGAAATAGCCCCATCAACTTTAGGGATTTTGTCCCAAAATTCTAACCTGTCAGACGGTACAGGATATAATTGCTTAAAACGTTTAGAAGGAGTAAATGAATTACCCAATTTATCCCATTCTTTGGAAATTACTGCAGAAATAGCATTAGGAACAGGAAAAACTTCTGGAATAACCACAGGAGATTTAAATACCTTATCTAAACGTTTAGAATTAGTATCAAGAGGACCAGAATCCTCTATTTCTAAAGCAATTAATACTTCTTTAAGTAAAGAACGAATAAATTCCATTTTAAATAAATATGAAGATTTATCAGCATCAATCTCTGAAACAGAATCCTCTGACCCAGAAGAGTCATCAGAATCAGAATGATGATGTTCATTTAAAAATTCATCTGTAGGGAGAGAAGTTTTAAAAGATTTTTTACGTTTACTAGAAGGATAAATAACAGACATAGCCTTCTTGATGGATTCAGAAACAAAATCTCTTATGTTATCAGGAACATTCTGCACCTTAGATGTTGAAGGAACTGCAACAGACAATGGTACTTTACTAAAGGAAATATTATCTGCATTAACAAGTTTGTCATGACAATTAATACAAACAACAGCCGGAGGAATAGCTACCAAAAGTTTACAGCAGATACACTTAGCTTTGGTAGATCCAGCACTAGACAGCGATTTTCCTGTAGTATCTTCTGACTCAGATGCAACGTGAGACATCTTGCAATATGTAAGAGAAAAAACAACATATAAAGCAAAACAGATCAAATTCCTTATATGACAGTTTCAGGAATGGGAAAAAATGCCAAAGAACAAGCTTCTAGCAACCAGAAGCAATGAAAAATGAGACTTAAATAATGTGGAGACAAAAGCGACGCCCATATTTTTTAGCGCCAAATAAGACGCCCACATTATTTGGCGCCTAAATGCTTTTGGCGCCAAAAATGACGCCACATCCGGAACGCCGACATTTTTGGCGCAAAATAACGTCAAAAAATGACGCAACTTCCGGCGACACGTATGACGCCGGAAACGGAAAAGATTTTTTGCGCCAAAAAAGTCTGCGCCAAGAATGACGCAATAAAATGAAGCATTTTCAGCCCCCGCGAGCCTAACAGCCCACAGGGAAAAAAGAGTCAAATTTTTGAAGGTAAGAAAAAATGAATAATTCAAATGCATAATCCCAAATATGAAACTGACTGTCTGAAAAATAAGGAAAGTTGAACATTCTGAGTCAAGGCAAATAAATGTTTGAATACATATATTTAGAACTTTATAAACAAAGTGCCCAACCATAGCTTAGAGTGTCACAGAAAATAAGATTTACTTACCCCAGGACACTCATCTAATCTACATGTTTGTAGAAAGCCAAACCAGTACTGAAACGAGAATCAGTAGAGGTAATGGTATATATGAGAGTATATCGTCGATCTGAAAAGGGAGGTAAGAGATGAATCTCTACGACCGATAACAGAGAACCTATGAAATAGACCCCGTAGAAGGAGATCACTGCATTCAAATAGGCAATACTCTCCTCACATCCCTCTGACATTCACTGCACGCTGAGAGGAAAACCGGGCTCCAACTTGCTGCGGAGCGCATATCAACATAGAATCTAGCACAAACTTACTTCACCACCTCCATCGGAGGCAAAGTTTGTAAAAACTGAATTGTGGGTGTGGTGAGGGGTGTATTTATAGGCATTTTGAGGTTTGGGAAACTTTGCCCCTCCTGGTAGGAATGTATATCCCATACGTCACTAGCTCATGGACTCTTGCTAATTACATGAAAGAAATATCATATACCTTAAAAACATTGGACGTTTACTGCATACACTAAAATTACATATTTGTTTAATAAATACAAGAAAACCAGTGCAAGTAGTTTTATTGTTAGATTGTTCAATTTTAAACACTGTGTTTCAAACATCTAAAACAGACTATATAAACTAATTTCTTTTAATAATAGCATTTTTTGTACCCTCGCTGACTGAAATTGCTGGCATTTTAAAATAAACTGTGTTTTGGCTGTTGCTGTTCAACTTTTGCACGGCTGATTAATAATCAGAGTAGCGATTTGGTATACATTGTAGTTTTAGTGATTTGTTGTTGATATATTTTCACATATTTGGTGAATTGGGAGCTTTTTTGCACACGCTGCTGTTTTGCACAAGTGGCTTTCGGATTGGGATCTCATTTCTAGGAGTTTGATAAGGTGAGGTACGAGTGTGTTTGTATGTTTATGCTATAGATTGTTTGACTTTTACCCATTTGGGATTTTTCTGAGGAAGGGACACTGTTAAACGTTACAAAAAAATAAAAATAAAAATCTATATATATAAAAACAGATGATAGATAGATTAGATAGATAGATAGATAGATAGATAGATAGATAGATAGATAGATAGATAGATAGATAGATAGATAGATAGACATAACAAAATATAAATATATTTAAAGGAAATTACATTTTAAGTTCCCAATAAAAAATAGAAAAGTTACAGAAATTCCAAAATGAAAGTCCCACACTCTTGAGATTATATTACAGTCTTCAGATTGTCCACATTAATATATATCATAAGGAGAGTAGATCAACAGTAAGACATGCACATGAGTTGCTGTTTTTTTCTATTAGGAGCTAAATTCAAGTATCATGGTGATAGTTATATTTCTACATATTTTGCCTAAGGCACCCCAGACTGCTACATGAGACAACATAGTTGCAAGGAAATAAAGAAGGTCATTACAAAACATGACATAACACATATCACCTACAATAATTAAAGGGACATGAAACCCAAAAATTTACTTTCAAGATTCAGATAGAGAATACAATTTTAAACAACTTTCCAAGTTACTTTTTCAGGCCCATTTATCAAAGGCCTTGCGGACCTGATCCGACACTGCGGATCAGGTCCCCAAGACCTCGCTAAATGCGGAGAGCAATACGCTCTCCGCATTTAACATTGCACCAGCAGCTCACAAGAGCTGCTGGTGCAACGCCGCCCCCTGCTGACTCGCGGCCAATCGGCCGCCAGCAGGGAGCTGTCAATCAACCCGATCGTATTCGATCGGGTTGATGTCTGGCGATTCCTGTCCGCCTGTTCAGAGCAGGCGGACAGGGTTATGGAGCAGCGGTCTTTAGACCGCTGCTTCATAAGTTGTGTTTCTGGCGAGTCTGAAGACTCGCCAGAAACACGGCCCTTCAAGCTCCATACGGAGCTTGATAAATGGGCCTGATTGTATTTAATTTGCTTCCTTCTCTTGTTATCCGTTGCTGAAAGGTTTATCTTTGCACGTTCAGGAGCAGCAAAGAACCTAGATTCTAGCTGCTGATTGGTGGCTGCATATATATATAATGATTGTCATTGGCTCACCTATGTGTTCAGTCAGCAACCAGTAGTGCATTGCTGCTCATTCAACAAAGCATACAGAGAGAATAAAACAAATTAGATAATAGAAGTAAATTAGAAATTTGTTTAAAATTGTATTCTCTAGCTGAATCATGAAAAAACATTTTTGGGTTTCGTGTCTCTTTAAATGTTACACTAATTGAACCCAATAAAACATAAACATATATCAGTTCCATCAGTCAACCTTCATTTTTAAGAATAGTTTCTCGGAACAAATATTTAAAAATCATTTAGATATGTGACCTTTAAATAAATGTAATTAATTAATAAATTGATTAATTAAAGGGAAATAAACTAAGTGACAGATAATACCAATCCCTCCCCATTCCAAGTTTATATTAAATAATGTAAAATAGTATGTAATATGACATTACTTAAAATGTATCCTAAATAACTACATTGATATTTTAAATTACTTATAGACAACCTTTACTGTTTCTTTAAACTCACAGACCTATAGTAGGGTTCTAGCATTAACTTGTATTTATTCCAATGATTTATGTAAAAAAATATATATATCATAAATATATACATTTTTTTTTCAATCAGATTTTTAATTTAAATAGGGGTTTTTTTTTTGGTTTTTTTAATAAAATGCATTTTGGGGACAATTCTATCTAAAGATAGTTTCTATTTAAGATACCTTAATTGTATAGCAAAATGTTGTATATTCATGGCTGTAAAGCTTACATTTTTTGGTAAATTAATTATATTAATCCATTCACAATATCATGCTTTCCCAAAGGTTTCTGTAAGATTATTTTGGGCAATTTTTCTGTCTTGAAGAAATTATCACATATTATTGGTTTTGTAGTTCTCAAAACTGTGAATTTGTGTCTGAAGAAATAACATGCCCCTTCACAGCAAACATGTTATAAAATAAACATACAGAGTTGAGAAATCGACCTTAAAGGGACATAATCTTGAAAGAAAAATCTTCAAAAGATTCACTTATTATCACTATGATCAAATTTGCTTCATTCTCTTTGTATCCTTGGTTGAAGGAGGGCAATGCTCTACCGGGGCCTAACTGAACACAATTGGTAAGACAGTGGAAAGCAACTAATTCAAAGTAGTAGTGAGCCTACCTATGTATGATGTTCAATAATTGATACCAAGAGAACAAAGCAAATTAGATAAGTAAACTGGAAAACTGTTAAAAATGGCATGTTCTTTCTGAATCATGAAAGTTTAATTTTGAATTTCCTTTACTGTTCCTTTAATACCATTGCTACCCTGCAAATTTATGTACGCAAATGTAACCCATACATTTTAAGAAGTTTAATAAATAGAAGATTATTTGGAGTGGAATAGATATGCACAAGGACCTAAGTATGAGGAGGGAGGGTCAAGCATTAAAAGTGAAATATAATGTTAATGTTTTAGTCAAATAAAACTACTTAAATTGTTATTATTAAGGTAATGCATTATTGCCTATCTAATGATATATAACGAAATCAGTAATGATCTGATGGAAAAATAATCTGAAAAGTTATTCTAAAAATTTAAATTATGATTTAAATTAATTTAAATTGTTTTTACTGACTTGTGATTTAAATCATGATTTAAATCAATTTGATTTAAAACAAATCCACCTTGGCTTTTTCCATTTAAGGCATACATCTCTGCTCCAAGAGTGTCACTCAGGCCCCACTGGCATTAAAGTAATTTTAACACACACATATAACAAAAATAAAGAATGGCAAACAACAGTTCATTTTCAGATTAAAAAAGGAATTCTGGAGTCCAGAAAATTGTTCATTCATTTATCATAAAGTACACAAAAACATACAGTATACCAAGCTCTAACAATGCATATAACTAACAGCAGCTTACAAATTAACTAAAAATTTTAAACCTTGGTAATGCTCATCAATGAATGGAAGACCAGGCACTAGCTATTTAACTGATACAATAATACAGTAAATACGTATAAAAGGGTCGCTGACCGTAAAAAGCAGGCATGTGTTCAATAAGAAATTTAAACCTATATGTAAACATTTATGCAACAAGGATCACTTAAAATTACACTGCTTGTGGTGATTTTATTCTTTAATTCAAAATTCTTTGAACTCACTTATGTACAATAATGCCATTTGATGGCTTTGTCATCAAATGGGGTAAATTACAAACTATGCCCCTTTTTTACCCTGATACTGTGGCGCCCGTGAGGCATACCCCACCCTTAATTAATATATCTTAGAGAAATCATATATCCCCATGACTTATGGTGATGCAAAATGCTAAAGAATTATCTGAACTGACTATTGCAACTGCTTGCCATTGTGTATATTTCTGGAAACCCCCATTTAATGCCTGTTTTAGAAATATACTCTTAACAAGATTCCACTCTCTTGGGAGAATGTCAAACCTGCTCAAGAAGTCATGAACCAGAAGAGGAAGGGTCATGAGATGACATTGATTTATCAGTGCACAACAAATAAACAAATTATGCTTACCTGAAAATTAAATTTTCTTCCATGGGAAAGAGTCCACAGCCGCATTCATTACTTGTGTGAAATAAGAACCTGGCCACCAGGAGGAGGCAAAGACACACCACCCAAAGGATCAAATACTCCTCCCACTTCCCCTATTCCCTAGTCATTCTGCCGAGGAACAAGGATCAGTGGAAGAAATATCAAGGTGAAAGAGTGCCAGAAGACTACACACGAAAAAACAGCTAAAAAACGTGCAGGGGACTGTGGACTCTTTCCCACAGAAGAAAATGAAATTATCAGGTAAGCATAATTTATGTTTTCATCCTAATGGGAAAGAGTCCACAGCCGCATTCATTACTTGTGGGAAAATTATACCCAAGCCAAAGAGGACACTGAATGCCAAGAACGGGCGGGTAAGAGGCGGCCCAATCTGAGGGCACCAGGACTGAACTACATCCTATAAATAAAAAAGTCCCGCTTTATCTAAAAGCAGGAAGCAAAAAAACAAGAAGAAAAAAGGGCCCCAAGGACACAAACGACAATCCCAAGCCTGGGTAAAAACCCCATGCAACATCACCGAGCCAACAGGACTCGAAGAGCACTATCGCCCAAAGGTAGATCCCATACACACGCCCCCATAAGGGAACCCTGACAAACAACTCCCCAAAGGAAGAAGCAAGGTAGAGGGATAATGAACCAGAACCCTGTCTTCCAAAAGACAGATCAAACTAGCTCGGGAGACTCCGGAAAGCCTCACTAGACGCCAGAAAAAAGGGCATCATCAGTCAAAAGCGACCAAGTCGAGAAAACAGAAAACCGTACAGACTACTAAGTAGCAAGCTATAGTGCAGCCACAGAGAAAGGGAAAACAACCACCTTGTCCAGATCCCCAGCTGGAGGGAACCAAGGAGTTTGCATTAAACTGAAAAAGAGACCGAGGCACCTCCCTACGAGAACCCTGCAGCTCGGGAGAAAAGGAACCAGCAAAAAACAGTTCCTAGACAAAACATCCCTCCATGGAGGGAAAATTCAGGGATCCAAACCCCCCGAGAGCTCAGAGAGCACCTCAACAGGGACCCATTGTATCCGAAAGAAACAGAGGCAGCTGAAAAGTCAAAAGATGACCATAACCGCAGCTTAGGATCCTGAGATAAACAGGGACTTCCCCCACAACCGCAGAACTGCCGCAACGAGGACCGCCCACACACGGAAAGACTAACCTGTCAATGACAGGGAAAAGTCCAGGGACAGAGTCCTACCCACCCCCCTTGAACGAGAGGGAGGAACACCACCGGCCACCTCAAAAGAGTGTGACCAGAACACAGGCAGAGTCTCACCATCAGAGGAACACCAAACCCAGAAGACCATTCCAAAGGGCATCTCCATCCCTGATGCCGGGAAAAAAGGAACACACCCCCAGAGAAAAAAAATCACCAAAAGGAAGGAGGAGGACAAGGGAAACCTTGCCCCCCCCCCAGACACAAACTCGACACAGGGGTCAAAACTAACCCAAAATGAGCCAGCCCACCAAAGGAGCAGAGACTACCCGAGGTAGCAATCTCATGGCCCCACAGCAAAAACCAGTGGGGAAAACCTGAAGACAAAGTGACCCTACTAATGCACTACACAGGACGCTGATGCAAGGTTAGAGCACCAGAACAACAGAGCCCCAAAGGAAGTCTAGAACATATTCCCGTAAAAGAAAAGCAAAAGGCCCCAAGCAGCCATAAGGAGGGGACAGACACAACCTGAACGCCAGCGGGAAAAAAAACGGGACAAGCATAGACAGAACTATACCAACACCACCCGGAACCTCAGCCCAATCCCAGATCCACAAAGAGACCTGAAGAAAAATTCCGGTCAGATACTCCTCACGCGAGGAAGGAACCTTAAAAAAAACAACGGGAAATCTAGCAAAACCTAAGAGAGATCCGCGAAAAAAATGCAGAACCGATCTCAAGGCGATAAAACCCACGACACAGAGCAAACTCTGCGACATCCAGAAACTAGGATCCCACATAGACGCCCGACCCTAAGAGGGTGGAGAAAATTTGGAAAAAAAACAGAACCAGAACCGAACAAGGCGACCCCAATAAAAACGTGTTCCAGCTAGAAGAAGCCTCCAGCAGAGAAAAATGTGAACCAGGCCCTCACGTGGCAAGTCACAGACTAGCCTCCCCAAGCACCACTGCTGGAGCACAGAGAATGCAGGTCTGAACCTGCTAGTCTCACATACCGACAAGCGCTCCACCGCTGATCCACAAAGAGGATCTATTAAAAGCGGAGCGAAACGAGGTCCAGAGACCCTAGGAGTAGAAAATCCACCCAGAGGGTAGCAAGAAGACCAAGGCCCAAAAACTGCCCTAACGGAGAAGGCCCTGCCCCCCTGAAGGAGAACCAAAGTGATGCAGCGGAAGCCACCGACCCAGCCCTGGGAGAGAGTGGCATGCCCAATATCTCCCGGTATGCGGACCCAAAGGCCCAGATGTAGATGTATAGAATTGTGAAAACAAACAATAAAACAAAACACACAAGGTCCCGTCGGACCTGCTAGGCGCAACAGGCGTCACTAACAATACAACAAAGTGCACACAAGTTCCAGACCCAACAGTCCACGAACAACTTCCAAGGAAGTAACAGAAAACAAGGCGATCCCAGAAATTCCAGAGGGAACAATCAAATAAAAAAGTATCCTAACCGGATGAAAAAAAAGAAGGCAGCATGAAGGCATCCGCCAAAAAAAAAAACTCTGGGAAAGGACACAAGCAACCGTCAGGACAATCAACATTCCAAATAGTCTAGCTCGAAGCACCATTCGATGACACAGTCCACGACTGATAAAGGAGAGGATCCCCCAATACGTCGTAAAGACGATGGAGTAGCACGAGCAGCCACGCAATCCGATAACGAAAGGTGCAACATGGAGGAATATTCACCCCCGGAGGTAACTGAATAGACCCACCCAAAGTCTGGATACCCGGGATAATAAGGCAAGAACACAGCCGCGCATGAACCTCCGGATCCTGCAGGCAAACCAGCGCCATCAAGATATTGAAATGGAAATGACCCGCCATCTCCAGGGGAAACAAAACGCAAATGTAGAGGAAGGGTGCTGTTGGGAATCCCGCCGTCTGAGGAACCGAGCCCCCATAGGCTGATGGCTCAATAGGCCTCTGGCTCCCCAAGCCCAAGGAACCAGAAGCTCTAAGAAGGCACAAGAGACAGGACTGATAAACTTGCGTCAGTGGGGCCAAAGCACCTTCCTCACAAGAGGAAGAATCGGAATCAGAAACAACGAAGTTAAAACCAAAGAGAGAATTAGGACAATATATATAAAAAAAAAAACGAACGGCACCTGACACCCACAATGGCTGGGGCACTCACCACCTTCTATGACCAGATCCAAATGAAACAGAAATTTTTTGTCGCCACACGGACAGGAATGCGGTAGAGAACAAACCCAGCGTAACAACGCCCGGTCATAAGGTGAACCGTAAAGTCCAAAAAAGTGCGCCAGAAAAAATGCAGCAACTAGGTCTCACTAAATCCTAGAAGCAATTCTCCTATCTCAGCCCCAGAGCCAATGCCCAATACACAAAGCAGGAAAATCCCATAGCAAACATGATTAAAGAACCCCACCCTGTTCACAAGTCCCCGCTAAGGAAAGAATTATCCCATGATTCCCAGATCCGAACAGAGGAGTCTCACTGAGACCCATACCCAACTGTCACATAACATAACATTCATATTGATAAAATGAAACAATCTTACCGGAGTCTACGCCGCAGAACAGGAACATGGCCCTTCAAGTGTGACGGATAGTAGCATCGCCTCCGTCATGGACTTGAGAGAAGATAGCAGGTAGCGAAGCAAACAGTCGGCAACGCCAAGTGCTAGAGGAGCTGTTAATATGAGTCGGAATGGTGTCGCAGAAAGAACTCCCACTGCATCTCCAGACTCTAACATTCACCCAGGCCCTCACTGAGAGACTAGCAGGACTACTTAAAACTCCTGTCCCATTGCGAAGAGTACTACCCTCCATGAGAGACACACTTTATGTAAAAATTAATTAAAATATTTTCTTTAAAAAAATAAAACTTCTGATACTTCTCTGCCAACCTCCTGGGACAAAAGGCAAATAATGACTAGGGGATAGGGGAAGTGTGAGCCTTTGGCTGGTGTGTTTTTGCCTCCTACTGGTGGCCAGGTTCTTGTTTCCCACAAGTAATGAATACGGCTGTGGACTATTTCCCATCAGGAAGAAAATAGTTCTAATGCTCGAAGAGATGCTGCACTTCTTTTTCCAGCTTGATGCTTGAGACTGTTGTCCAGTTGTATGACGTGATCTTCTCAGACTTTTCCTGAGGAGTACTGGTAATGACTTGTAAGGTGTGAACAGATTTACCTCAAGAAGATTTGCATCCCATCTTTGCTGGAGATGAGGCTAATGACAGATGAACTGTGACTGACTGAATAATTGAAACAGTCTTATTTTCGATCTAGCCCATCAGACCAAGTGATTGGTTAAGATGAACTTTACCCACTCACTGGCAGTCAGATATTTGCATTCTTAAATATTTGCCAGAAATGAAGCTGAGAAGCTTTTGTTGAGGTAGATACAATATGTCTTCTTCTGTGTTGAAGAATGCAGCAAAAAAATATATAGCATCTTTCCCAATTTATTGCACAGCCAAAGAAATGTTGGCAGAATAAAACATGGAAATAAATGAGAAGAGTAAACCACATAGCCAAATAAACATATGGTATATTCTGGGATACAGAAGGATGCACATCATGGGCACTGAAAGCAGCATCTGTGCGATCCATCTAAAACCGAGAGAATCCTTCAAACTCAGTCACCAACTTACAGATCAGTAAGGGGCATTACAGCACAATATTGGAAGGAGGGGGGGAATGAAAGAAAAAAAAAATGTTTTACTTCTTTAAATCCTCATTTTAATAATAACTTAAATTGATCAAATATAATTAGTATATAAGTTCCATAGTTTAAAAGTGTGATTTTATATATATATATATATATATATATATATATATATATATATATATATATATATATATATATATATATATATATATATATATAACAAAAGGTAAACTGGGAATGAAAAAGAACTTTAAAATAAAAAATGTAAAAGAAAATGTGTTTTTTAAGGCTAGCAAGAGTGAAAATTAGTTCAAGGTTTTAACTTTGTGAGCCATTTTTACTTCAATGATAATTAGTCATAGTCCTATTGAATTGATAAATGTGAATAATGCCCAGAATACACGTTCAAACTAAATAACTCTGCCTAAGTCAGTATTGTGGGATGCAGAATATAAAATAACAAAGCTTTAAAGTAATTGTACACATTCTGAAAACTAAGCTATGTTTTTATAGGCATAATTGTTTATGATTGCATAAGCGATACACAGCTTGTAGTTTATGATAAACAGCCCAGATAAGTGAATTGAGTAAATAAAAAAAATAAAAAAAAACCTGGAGAGAGGGAATCACATTTCAGCAATCAAGAGGGAAAAAAAAAAGATTTTTCTGATAGAGAATTGAAGAAGCAAACCTCAAGACGCCTGGAAAGAAGAGATAAAGAATATGGTTGGGTAATTTATCTCCCTTTATTCCCCACATACTATTCCCTGATGGATAATTTTATTGTTCTCAAAGATCATTCCACAGCAATCAAGAAACTTGTATTTTCAATTCTACCAACTGTATTTTATTTTATGTACTTGTATTAAAACAACAAAAAAATAATTAGCACAGAAAGCTTGGCTTATCAATTGTCAGGTGCAATGCATCATTGAAAAGATTAAATCAATAAACAAAACAACAGATAAGGTGATAAGGTTATAATAATGTATTATTATTTTTTATATTCTGTTTTACGGGGAATGTAAACTGCATAGGGTTGTGTGTAAATAAAGTATAGCATAACTTAAAAACAAAAGCTTTGGCTGCTTAGGAGGTTTATTATAAACAGTGGCAATGTGTTTTCTAATGCTAGCTCTCAAAACAGGTTTTAAATAAAGTTAATAAAACTGAAATTAAATTGTAATTAATTCATATTAAAGTCAATACCACACAAGATAATCTTGTTATTACAAGTAAACAAACTTTGAAATTAATGAATGGTAATGCATAAAAGATAGAGAAAAGCCCTAGCCCAAATGATATGTGTGAAAGGCATGCTGAAGAAAAGATACAGTACAAACGGCAGCATTATACCGTTTTCTTTTATATTTTTAGTTGAAACAATACATATTATAATTTCATGACAAGAGTTTTATTGTATTTACACTTAGTGCTTTGTATTTTAATTGACAGACTCAATTTCTTGTTCTTAAAGTTGTATTGCTTTTAAACTTTGCTCTTTCTATTTTGTGTTGAATGCATTTAGGTTTTGTATACAGCAGTGTATTTAGGATTGTCTTCCTGTGTAACTTTCACAAATTAGGATTATACTCTTTACTCTCACAACTCATTTTATCTAAGCATTTTATACCTGCAGGTCTTACTGATGTATCTGCCTGACCCACACAGGTGAAGTTTACTCAAGATTATCTATCCCAGATATTTTCATGACTTTCTATGGGAGGCAGCTCTTATCTCTCTTGTATTTCCAAGGTTTCCCTTTTTTTCGAGACTTAAATGGACATTAAAGCCAACAAAAATTCTTTCATCATTCAGATAGAAACAACATTCCAATTTACTTCTATTATCTAATTTGCTTCACATGAGGCATCTATGCGCAGCCAATCAGAAGCTACTGAGCCTATCTAGATATGCTTTTCAGGAAAGAATATCAAGATAATGAAGCAAATTAGATAATAGAAGTAAATTAGAAAGTTGTTTAAAATAGCATTCTCCATCTGAATCATGAAAGAAAAAAATGTTGGTTTAATGTCCCTTTAAAGAAACATTATAACCATATGTTGAATGACTTGAAAGTGATGTAGCATTTCTGTAAAAAGGTGACTAGAACTTATCACCTGAACATCTCTATGTAAAAAAGGAAGATATTTTACGTCAAAATTTCCTATGTAGCCACATTTTAAGGACTAAAACTGAGATGGCCAAACATTTTGATATTCCTTTGTACCTTTTCCTAACTGATGCAGTTTGAGTCTAAATCATTTATTCTGCTTTAAATGGATGTCCCACTATGGATAAGAATCATTAGTCGGGCTACAAATCTGGAGAAAAGCTGTGACAATGAAGATGAAGAATAAAGAGAATTCTATACCAGTAAGAAATAAAGTAAACTCTGATTAGAAACGCTGCCAAACAAATATTAAAGTAAAGGTCAATTTAGATGAATCTGTGCCCGGTTTTTAATAATCCTATTAAAAACAAGGGCACTTTAATTAATCAAAATTGACATTTCACTAGTTTTCTTCAAAACGTACCTTTTAATCCTGACAGCCGCTGTAGCTCTTCCTCCGCCCATCGCAAGCCCTCTTTGCGGGTCCAATGTGACAAATCTGGCTTCCTCCAATCACGGCGTTGTCTCAGACCATGATTCCCCCAGGGCGAAGGCCGTTATTGGAGGAAGCCGGATTCATCATTTCTGACGTATGAAGAGGCTTCCGAAGGCCGGGAGAATCGCTGGAGCAGCTGTCAGAATTAAAAGGCACGTTTTTGAAGATTTTTAATAGCATTATTAAAAACCAGGCACCGATTCATCTAAATTGACCTTCACTTTAAAGGGACAGTCAAGTCCAAAATAAACTTTCATAATTCAAATATTTTAAACAACTTTCCAATTTACTTGTATCACCAATTTTGCTTTGTTCTCTTGATACTCTTAGTTGAAAGCTAAACCTAAGAGGTTCATATGCTAATTTCTTAGACATTGAAGGCCGCCTCTTATGTGCATGCATTAGTTCATGTGTGTCATATACATAACATTGAGCTCATGCACGTGTAGTTACCTAGGAGTAAGCACTGATTGGCTAAAATTCAAGTCTTTTAAAAGAACTGAAATAAGGGGGCAGTTTGCAGAGGCTTAGATTCAAGGTAATCACAGAGGTAAAACGTGTATTATTATAACTGTGTTGGTTATGCAAAACTGGGGAATGGGTAATAAAAGGATTATCTAGCTTTTTAAACAACAAAAATTCTGGTGTTGACTGTCCCTTTAAGTGGCAATATAATAGTAGTCTTAGATTCCCCCGGGTTAGAGCATTTTAAGGTAATACAGATATGCAGAGGCATCCTCAGCTACATAATTACATATTTTTGGGGAAGATAGCTTATAACTTATGAACAGAAAAGCATGCTATCTCATAATTCAGTAAGGGGAGTTATTCTGGCACCAACTACAAGCACCTTGAATGTAATGATATTAACCCTGGACACACCAACGCAATCTGCAAACGCTCTCATCAAATTGTAAGTAACATAGTTACTTAAAGCCCTAACACCGAAACAACAGACTAAGCAGTCCAGGAGAAGAACATGTAAAAAATATTTCCTTGTGTTAAAGGATTGTCCAACTTTCCAAATGAAAAGCTGTGTTGCAATCTGTTTCCATTCAAAGAGGCAGCAAAGAAATATTACCAATTTTATCATAATAAAAATGTATATGTCACTATAAATAAACCTGAAATTACAAATAGACAAATCCCATGAACCAGGGAACATACACAAAGATAGAACAAAAACAAGTTTGCATTCACTGAGCTGCAGTAAAAGAAACAGGAGTACAGTAAAGAAGTGAATGACATACAACCACTGGAGGGCAGCATTATGCCGATATATTGGATAAGCCTGTTTTAAAGGTAAGTTCAATACATATTAAACTGAGGGGTAACACATTTATATGAGTCATTTAGATAATTCAGGAGTAAGGAAAGAGATAGAAAGAAAGATAGTTACGTGAAATATGTAGTATGGTATCAATTGCGGACTAACTTGTACGTAATAGTATAAAAATGTTACTATACGTAATTCCATTTACTAATGAAATGATAACATACACAGAGTTATTGACAGCGAGGAGCAACCTTTATTGTTTTTCACTACAAAAATAATCCAGAAGAAGACAAGAGCCCAAGCAACCAGTAATGGTGATGTCACGGTGTAGTATTTCCCTCTTCAAACCAAAGCGAGGTAAGCATTTATTTTATCTTATTAGCTTGTGAATAAAGCTAATAACATTTATAGAATTTTCACAGTAATTATATCACAATTGCATGTTTAGCTCTTTCATTACTTTTGTTACAAAACTGACCTGCAGTCTCTCA